>NW_025959213.1:0-50660 GCF_023159225.1 Perognathus longimembris pacificus | reverse complement strand
CATGAAACATGCTGCGTAGGTAGCTGTTTATCAGTAAATATCTCCACTGAGATTAAGAAAGCAGTAGCTTAATAAATTAAGTACTTCCTGTTATGGTTACTGTACTGGTAACTCCCCAAAAGAATCTGGATTGTGGTGAGGGAACAGAGAAAAAAGCTCATTTAGGACCTGCATTTTCGGTAGGGGGTAGGCAGCTGTATATCAGGGAGGTAAACCTTCTGAGAATAAAAACAGCTGGAGCTTGTTGAGGTAATTACACAGGGGAAAGGATAATGTACTGGGAACTCCTCAGAAGAATCTGATTTGTGGTGAGGGGAGAGAGATAAAAGCTCATTAAGTACGACATGAACATGCTGCGTAGGTAGTTGTTCAGCAGTAAATATCTCCAATGAGATTAAGAAAAGCAGTAGCTTAATAAATTAAGTACTTCCTGGTATGGTTACTGTACTGGTAACTCCACAAAAGAATCTGGATTGTGCTGAGGGAACAGAGAAAAAAGCTCATTTAGGACCTGCACTTACGAAGGGGGTAGGCAGCTCTATATCAGGGAGTGAACCTCTGAGAATAAAAACAGCTGGAGCTTGTTAAGGTAATTACACAGGGGAAAGGATAATGTACTGGGAACTCCTCAGAAGAATCTGATTTGTGGTGAGGGGATAGAGATAAAAGCTCATATAGGAACGACATGAACATGCTGCCTAGGTAGCTGTTTATCAGTAAATATCTCCACTGAGATTAAGAAAAGCAGTAGCTTAATAAATTAAGTACTTCCTGGTATGGTTACTGTACTGGTAACTCCCCAAAAGAATCTGGATTGTGGTGAGGGAACAGAGAAAATAGCTCATTTATGACCTTCACTTACGAAGGGGGTAGGCAGCTGTATATCAGGGAGTAAACCTTCTGAGAATAAAAACAGCTGAGCTTGTTAAGGTAATTACACAGGGGAAAGCATAATGTACTGGGAACTCCTCAGAAGAATCTGATTTGTGGTGAGGGAGAGAGATAAAAGCTCATTAGGAACGACATGAACATGCTGCGTAGGTAGCTGTTTATCAGTAATTATCTCCACTGAGATTAGGAAAAGCAGTAGCTTAATAAATTAAGTACTTCCTGGGATCGTTACTGTACTGGTAACTCCCCAAAAGAATCTGGATTGTGGTGAGGGAACAGAGAAAAAAGCTCATTTAGGACCTGCACTTACGAAGGGGGTAGGCAGCTGTATATCAGGGAGTACACCTTCTGAGAATAAAAACAGCTGGAGTTTGTTAAGGTAATTACACAGGGGAAAGGATAATGTACTGGGAACTCCTCAGAAGAATCTGATTTGTGGTGAGGGGAGAGAGATAAAAGCTCATTTAGGAACGACATGAACATGCTGCATACGTAGCTGTTTATCAGTAAATATCTCCACTGAGATTAAGAAAACCAGTAGCTTAATAAATTAAGTACTTCCTGGTATGGTTACTGTACTGGTAACTCCCCAAAAGAATCTGGATTGTGGTGAGGGAACAGAGAAAAAAGCTCATTTAGGACCTGCACTTACGAAGGGGGTAGGCAGCTGTGTATCAGGGAGTAAACCTTCTAGGAATAAAAACACCTGGAGCTTGTTAAGGTAATTACACAGGGGTAAGGATAATGTACTGGGAACTCCTCAGAAGAATCTGATTTGTGGTGAGGGGAGAGAGATAAAAGCTCATTTAGGAACGACATGAACATGCTGCGTAGGTAGCTGTTTATCAGTAAATATCTCACTGAGATTAAGAAAAGCAGTAGCTTAATAAATTAAGTACTTCCTGGTATTGTTACTGTACTGGTAACTCCCAAAAGAATCTGGATTGCGGTGAGGGAACAGAGAAAAAAGCTCATTTAGGACCTGCACTTACGAAGGGGGTAGGCAGCTGTATATCAGGGAGTACACCTTCTGAGAATAAAAACAGCTGGAGCTTGTTAAGGTAATTACACAGGGGAAAGGATAATGTACTGGGAACTCCTCAGAAGAATCTGATTTGTGGTGAGGGGCGAGAGATAAAAGCTCATTTAGGAACGACATGAACATGCTGCATACGTAGCTCTTTATCAGTAAATATCTCCACTGAGATTAAGAAAACCAGTAGCTTAATAAATTAAGTACTTCCTGGTATGGTTGCTGTACTGGTAACTCCCCAAAAGAATCTGGATTGTGGTGAGGGAACAGAGAAAAAAGCTCATTTAGGACCTGCACTTACGAAGGGGGTAGGCAGCTGTGTATCAGGGAGTAAACCTTCTGAGAATAAAAACAGCTGGAGCTTGTTAAGGTAATTACACAGGGGTAAGGATAATGTACTGGGAACTCCTCAGAAGAATCTGATTTGTGGTGAGGGGAGAGAGATAAAAGCTCATTTAGGAACGACATGAACATGCTGCGTAGGTAGCTGGTTTATCAGTAAATATCTCCACTGAGATTAAGAAAAGCAGTAGCTTAATAAATTAAGTACTTCCTGGTATTGTTACTGTACTGGTAACTCCCCAAAAGAATCTGGATTGTGGTGAGGGAACAGAGAAAAAACCTCATTTAGGACCTGCACTTACGAAGGGGGTAGGCAGCTGTATATCAGGGAGTACACCTTCTGAGAATAAAACAGCTGGAGCTTATTAAGGTAATTACACAGGGGAAGGGATAATGTACTGGGAACTCCTCAGAAGAAACTGATTTGTGGTGAGGGGAGAGAGATAAAAGCTCATTTAGGAACGACATGAACATGCTGCGTACGTAGCTGTTTATCAGTAAATATCTCCACTGAGTTTAAGAAAAGCAGTAGCTTAATAAATTAAGTACTTCCTGGTATGGTTACTGTACTTGTAACTCCCCAAAAGAATCTGGATTGTGGTGAGGGAACAGAGAAAAAAGCTCATTTAGGACCTGCACTTACGAGGGGGTAGGCAGCTGTATATCAGGAATAAACCTTCTGAGAATAAAAACAGCTGGAGCTTGTTAAGGTAATTACACAGGGGGAAAGGATAATGTACTGGGAACTCCTCAGAAGAATCTGATTGTGGTGAGGGGATAGAGATAAAAGCTCATATAGGAACGACATGAACATGCTGCCTTGGTAGCTGTTTATAAGTAAATATCTCCACTGAGATTAAGAAAAGCAGTAGCTTAATAAATTAAGTACTTCCTGGTATGGTTACTGTACTGGTAACTCCCCAAAAGAATCTGGATTGTGGTGAGGGAACAGAGAAAATAGCTCATTTAGGACCTTCACTTACGAAGGGGGTAGGCAGCTGTATATCAGGGAGTAACCTTCTGAGAATAAAAAACAGCCGGAGCTTGTTAAGGTAATTACACAGGGGAAAGGATAATGTACTGGGAACTCCTAAGAAGAATCTGATTTGTGGTGAGGGGAGAGAGATAAAAGCTCATTTAGGAACGACATGAACATGCTGCGTAGGTAGCTGTTTATCAGTAAATATCTCCACTGAGATTAAGAAAAGCAGTAGCTTAATAAATTAAGTACTTCCTGGTATGGTTACTGTACTGGTAACTCCCCAAAAGAATCTGGATTGTGGTGAGGGAACAGAGAAAAAAGCTCATTTAGGACTGCATTTTCGTAGGGGGTAGGCAGCTGTATATCAGGGAGTAAACCTTCTGAGAATAAAAACAGCTGGAGCTTGTTGAGGTAATTACACAGGGGAAAGGATAATGTACTGGGAACTCCGCAGAAGAATCTGATTTGTGGTGAGGGGAGAGAGATAAAAGCTCATTAAGTACGACATGAACATGCTGCGTAGGTAGTTGTTCAGCAGTAAATATCTCCAATGAGATTAAGAAAAGCAGTAGCTTAATAAATTAAGTACTTCCTGGTATGGTTACTGTACTGGTAACTCCACAAAAGAATCTGGATTGTGCTGAGGGAACAGAGAAAAAAGCTCATTTAGGACCTGCACTTACGAAGGGGGTAGGCAGCTCTATATCAGGGAGTAAACCTTCTGAGAATAAAAACAGCTGGAGCTTGTTAAGGTAATTACACAGGGGAAAGGATAATGTACTGGGAACTCCTCAGAAGAATCTGATTTGTGGTGAGGGGATAGAGATAAAAGCTCATATAGGAACGACATGAACATGCTGCCTAGGTAGCTGTTTATCAGTAAATATCTCCACTGAGATTAAGAAAAGCAGTAGCTTAATAAATTAAGTACTTCCTGTATGGTTACTGTACTGGTAACTCCCCAAAAGAATCTGGATTGTGGTGAGGGAACAGAGAAAATAGCTCATTTATGACCTTCACTTACGAAGGGGGTAGGCAGCTGTATATCAGGAGTAAACCTTCTGAGAATAAAAACAGCTGGAGCTTGTTAAGTAATTACACAGGGGAAAGCATAATGTACTGGGAACTCCTCAGAAGAATCTGATTTGTGGTGAGGGGAGAGAGATAAAAGCTCATTTAGGAACGACATGAACATGCTGCGTAGGTAGCTTTTTATCAGTAATTATCTCCACTGAGATTAGGAAAAGCAGTAGCTTAATAAATTAAGTACTTCCTGGGATCGTTACTGTACTGGTAACTCCCAAAAGAATCTGGATTGTGGTGAGGGAACAGAGAAAAAAGCTCATTTAGGACCTGCACTTACGAAGGGGGTAGGCAGCTGTATATCAGGGAGTACACCTTCTGAGAATAAAAACAGCTGGAGTTTGTTAAGGTAATTACACAGGGGAAAGGATAATGTACTGGGACTCCTCAGAAGAATCTGATTTGTGGTGAGGGGGAGAGAGATAAAAGCTCATTTAGGAACGACATGAACATGCTGCATACGTAGCTGTTTATCAGTAAATATCTCCACTGAGATTAAGAAAACCAGTAGCTTAATAAATTAAGTACTTCCTTGTATGGTTACTGTACTGGTAACTCCCCAAAAGAATCTGATTGTGTGAGGGAACAGAGAAAAAAGCTCATTTAGGACCTGCACTTACGAAGGGGGTAGGCAGCTGTGTATCAGGGAGTAAACCTTCTAGGAATAAAAACACCTGGAGCTTGTTAAGGTAATTACACAGGGGTAAGGATAATGTACTGGGAACTCCTCAGAAGAATCTGATTTGTGGTGAGGGGAGAGAGATAAAAGCTCATTTAGGAACGACATGAACATGCTGCGTAGGTAGCTGTTTATCAGTAAATATCTCCACTGAGATTAAGAAAAGCAGTAGCTTAATAAATTAAGTACTTCCTGGTATTGTTACTGTACTGGTAACTCCCCAAAAGAATCTGGATTGCGGTGAGGGAACAGAGAAAAAAGCTCATTTAGGACCTGCACTTACGAAGGGGGTAGGCAGCTGTATATCAGGGAGTACACCTTCTGAGAATAAAAACAGCTGGAGCTTGTTAAGGTAATTACACAGGGAAAGGATAATGTACTGGGAACTCCTCAGAAGAATCTGATTTGTGGTGAGGGGCGAGAGATAAAAGCTTATTTAGGAACGACATGAACATGCTGCTATACGTAGCTCTTTATCAGTAAATATCTCCACTGAGATTAAGAAAACCAGTAGCTTAATAAATTAAGTACTTCCTGGTATTGTTACTGTACTGGTAACTCCCCAAAAGAATCTGGATTGTGGTGAGGGAACAGAGAAAAAAGCTCATTTAGGACCTGGACTTACGAAGGGGGTAGGCAGTTGTATATCAGGGAGTAAACCTTCTGGAAATAAAACAGCTGGAGCTTGTTAATGTAATGACCCAGGGGAAAGGATAATGTACTGCGAACTCCTCAGAAGAATCTGATTTGTGGTGAGGGGATAGAGATAAATGCTCATATAGGAATGACATGAACATGCTGCGTAGGTAGCTGTTTATCAGTAAATATCTCCACTGAGATTAAGAAAAGCAGTAGCTTAATAAATTAAGTACTTCCTGGTATGGTTACTGTACTGGTAACTCCCCAAAAGAATCTGGATTGTGGTGAGGGAACAGAGAAAATAGCTCATTTAGGACCTTCATTTAGGATGGGGTTAGGCAGCTGTATATCAGGGAGTAAACCTTCTGAGAATAAAAACAGCTGGAGCTTGTTAAGGTAATTACACAGGGTAAGGATAATGTACTGGGAACTCCTCAGAAGAATCTGATTTGTGGTGAGGGGAGAGAGATAAAAGCTCATTTAGGAACGACATGAACATGCTGCGTAGGTAGCTCTTTATCAGTAAATATCTCCACTGAGATTAAGAAAAGCAGTAGCTTAATAAATTAAGTACTTCCTGGTATTGTTACTGTACTGGTAACTCCCCAAAAGAATCTGGATTGTGGTGAGGGAACAGAGAAAAAACCTCATTTAGGACCTGCACTTACGAAGGGGGTAGGCAGCTGTATATCAGGGAGTACACCTTCTGAGAATAAAAACAGCTGGAGCTTGTTAAGGTAATTACACAGGGGAAAGGATAATGTACTGGGAACTCCTCAGAAGAATCTGATTTGTGGTGAGGGGATAGAGATAAAAGCTCCTATAGGAACGACATGAACATGCTGCGTAGGTAGCTGTTTATCAGTAAATATCTCCACTGAGATTAAGAAAAGCAGTAGCTTAATAAATTAAGTATTTCCTGGTATGGTTACTGTACTGGTAACTCCCCAAAAGAATCTGGATTGTGGTGAGGGAACAGAGAAAAAAGCTCATTTAGGACCTGCACTTACGAAGGGGGTATGCAGCTGTATATCAGGGAGTACACCTTCTGAGAATAAAAACAGCTGGAGTTTGTTAAGGTAATTACACAGGGGAAAGGATAATGTACTGGGGACTCCTCAGAAGAATCTGATTTGTGGTGAGGGGAGAGAGATAAAAGCTCATTTAGGAACGACATGAACATGCTGCATACGTAGCTGTTTATCAGTAAATATCTCCACTGAGATTAAGAAAACCAGTAGCTTAATAAATTAAGTACTTCCTGGTATGGTTACTGTACTGGTAACTCCCCAAAAGAATCTGGATTGTGGTGAGGGAACAGAGAAAAAAGCTCATTTAGGACCTGCACTTACGAAGGGGGTAGGCAGCTGTGTATCAGGGAGTAAACCTTCTGAGAATAAAAACACCTGGAGCTTTTTAAGGTAATTACACAGGGGTAAGGATAATGTACTGGGAATTCCTCAGAAGAATCAGATTTGTGGTGAGGGGAGAGAGATAAATGCTCATTTAGGAACGACATGAACATGCTGCGTAGGTAGCTGTTTATCAGTAAATATCTCCACTGAGATTAAGAAAAGCAGTAGCTTAATAAATTAAGTACTTCCTGGTATTGTTACTGTACTGGTAACTCCCCAAAAGAATCTGGATTGTGGTGAGGGAACAGAGAAAAAAGCTCATTTAGGACCTGCACTTACGAAGGGGGTAGGCAGCTGTATATCAGGGAGTACACCTTCTGAGAATAAAAACAGCTGGAGCTTGTTAAGGTAATTACACAGGGGAAAGGATAATGTACTGGGAACTCCTCAGAAGAATCTGATATGTGGTGAGGGGAGAGAGATAAAAGCTCATTTAGGAACGACATGAACATGCTGCATACGTAGCTGTTTATCAGTAAATATGTCCACTGAGATTAAGAAAACCAGTAGCTTAATAAATTAAGTACTTCCTGGTATGGTTACTGTACTGGTAACTCCCCAAAAGAATCTGGATTGTGGTGAGGGAACAGAGAAAAAAGCTCATTTAGGACCTGGACTTACGAAGGGGGTAGGCAGTTGTATATCAGGGAGTAAACCTTCTGAGGATAAAAACAACTGGAGCTTGTTAATGTAATTACACAGGGGAAAGGATAATGTACTGGGAACTCCTCAGAAGAATCTGATTTGTGGTGAGGGGATAGATATAAATACTCATATAGGAATGACATGAACATGCTGCGTAGGTAGCTGTTTATCAGTAAATATCTCCACTGAGATTAAGAAAAGCAGTAGCTTAATAAATTAAGTACTTCCTGGTATGCTTACTGTACTGGTAACTCCCCAAAAGAATCTGGATTGTGGTGAGGGAACAGAGAAAATAGCTCATTTAGGACCTTCACTTAGGATGGGGTTAGGCAGCTGTATATCAGGGAGTAAACCTTCTGAGAATAAAAACAGCTGGAGCTTGTTAAGGTAATTACACAGGGGAAAGGATAATGTACTGGGAACTCCTCAGAAGAATCTGATTTGTGGTGAGGGGAGAGAGATAAAAGCTCATTTAGGAACGACATGAACATGCTGCGTAGGTAGCTGTTTATCAGTAAATATCTCCACTGAGATTAAGAAAAGTAGTAGCTTAATAAATTAAGTACTTCCTGGTATGGTTACTGTACTGGTAACTCCCCAAAAGAATCTGGATTGTGGTGAGGGAACAGAAAAAAAAGCTCATTTAGGACCTGCACTTACGAAGGGGGTAGGCAGCTGTATATCAGGGAGTAAAGCTTCTGAGAATAAAAACAGCTGGAGCTTGTTAAGGTAATGACACAGGGGAAAGGATAATGTACTGGGAACTCCTCAGAAGAATCTGATTTCTGGTGAGGGGATAGAGATAAAAGCTCATATAGGAACGACATGAACATGCTGCCTAGGTAGCTGTTTATCAGTAAATATCTCCACTGAGATTAAGAAAAGCAGTAGCTTAATAAATTAAGTACTTCCTGGTATGGTTACTGTACTGGTAACTCCCCAAAAGAATCTGGATTGTGGTGAGGGAACAGAGAAAATAGCTCATTTAGGACCTTCACTTACGAAGGGGGTAGGCAGCTGTATATCAGGGAGTAAACCTTCTGAGAATAAAAACAGCTGGAGCTTGTTAAGGTAATTACACAGGGGAAAGGATAATGTACTGGGAACTCCTCAGAAGAATCTGATTTGTGGTGAGGGGAGAGATATAAAAGCTCATTTAGGAACGACATGAACATGCTGCATACGTAGCTGTTTATCAGTAAATATCTCCACTGAGATTAAGAAAACCAGTAGCTTAATAAATTAAGTACTTCCTGGTATGGTTACTGTACTGGTAACTCCCCAAAAGAATCTGGATTGTCTTGAGGGAACAGAGAAAAAAGCTCATTTAGGACCTGCACTTACGAAGGGGGTAGGCAGCTGTGTATCAGGGAGTAAACCTTCTGAGAATAAAAACACCTGGAGCTTGTTAAGGTAATTACACAGGGGTAAGGATAATGTACTGGGAACTCCTCAGAAGAATCTGATTTGTGGTGAGGGGAGAGAGATAAAAGCTCATTTAGGAAAGACATGAACATTCTGCGTAGGTAGCTGTTTATCAGTAAATATCTCCACTGAGATTAAGAAAAGCAGTAGCTTAATAAATTAAGTACTTCCTGGTATTGTTACTGTACTGGTAACTCCCCAAAAGAATCTGGATTGTGGTGAGGGAACAGAGAAAAAAGCTCATTTAGGACCTGCACTTACGAAGGGGGTAGGCAGCTGTATATCAGGGAGTACACCTTCTGAGAATAAAAACAGCTGGAGCTTGTTAAGGTAATTACACAGGGGAAAGGATAATGTACTGGGAACTCCTCAGAAGAATCTGATTTGTGGTGAGGGGAGAGAGATAAAAGCTCATTTAGGAACGACATGAACATGCTGCATACGTAGCTGTTTATCAGTAAATATCTCCACTGAGATTAAGAAAAGCAGTAGCTTAATAAATTAAGTACTTCCGGGTATGGTTACTGTACTGGTAACTCCCCAAAAGAATCTGGATTGTGGTGAGGGAACAGAGAAAAATGCTCATTTAGGACCTGCACTTACGAAGGGGGTAGGCAGCTGTATATCAGGGAGTAAACCTTCTGAGAATAAAAACAGCTGGAGCTTGTTAAGGTAATTACACAGGGGAAAGGATAATGTACTGGGAACTCCTCAGAAGAATCTGATTTGTGGTGAGGGGAGAGAGATAAAAGCTCATTTAGGAACGACATGAACATGCTGCGTAGGTAGCTGTTTATCAGTAAATATCTCCACTGAGATTAAGAAAAGCAGTAGCATAGTAAATTAAGTACTTCCTGTTATGTTTACGGTTCTGGTAACTCCCCAAAATAATCTGGATTGTGGTGAGGGAACAGAGAAAAAAGCTCATTTAGGACCTGCACTTACGAAGGTGGTAGGCAGCTGTATATCAGGGAGTAAACCTTCTGAGAATAAAAACAGCTGGAGCTTGTTAAGGTAATTACACAGGGGAAAGGATAATGTACTGGGAACTCCTCAGAAGAATCTGATTTGTGGTGAGGGGAGAGAGATAAAAGCTCATTTAGGAACGACATGAACATGCTGCATACGTAGCTGTTTATCAGTAAATATCTCCACTGAGATTAAGAAAAGCAGTAGCATAGTAAATTAAGTACTTCCTGTTATGGTTACGGTACTGGTAACTCCCCAAAATAATCTGGATTGTGGTGAGGGAACAGAGAAAAAAGCTCATTTAGGACCTGCACTTACGAAGGGGGTAGGCAGCTGTATATCAGGGAGTAAACCTTCTGAGAATAAAAACAGCTGGAGCTTGTTAAGGTAATTACACAGGGGAAAGGATAATGTACTGGGAACTCCTCAGAAGAATCTGATTTGTGGTGAGGGGAGAGAGATAAAAGCTCATTTAGGAACGACATGAACATGCTGCGTAGGTAGCTGTTTATCAGTAAATATCTCCACTGAGATTAAGAAAAGCAGTAGCTTAATAAATTAAGTACTTCCTGTATGATTACTGTACTGGTAACTCCCCAAAAGAATCTGGATTGTCGTGAGGGAACAGAGAAAAAAGCTCATTTAGGACCTGCACTTACGAAGTGGGTAGGCAGCTGTATATCAGGGAGTAAACCTTCTGAGAATAAAAACAGCTAAGCTTGTTAAGGTAATTACACAGGGGAAAGGATAATGTACTGGGAACTCCTCAGAAGAATCTGATTTGTGGCGAGGGGAGAGAGATAAAAGCTCATTTAGGAACGACAGGAACATGCTGCGTAGGTAGCTGTTTATCAGTAAATATCTCCACTGAGATTAAGAAAAGCAGTAGCTTAATAAATTAAGTACTTCCTGGTATAGTTACTGTACTGGTAACTCCCCAAAAGAATCTGGATTGTGGTGAGGGAACAGAGAAAAAAGCTCATTTAGGACCTGCACGTACGAAGGGAGTAGGCAGCTGTATATCAGGGAGTAAACCTTCTGAGAATAAAAACAGCTGGAGCTTGTTAAGGTAATTACACAGGGGAAAGGATAATGTACTGCGAACTCCTCAGAAGAATCTGATTTGTGGTGACGGGAGAGAGATAAAAGCTCATTTAGGAACGACATGAACATGCTGCGTAGGTAGCTGTTTATCAGTAAATATCTCCACTGAGATTAATAAAAGCAGTAGCTTAATAAATTAAGTACTTCCTGGTATGGTTACTGTACTGGTAACTCCCCAAAAGACTCTGGAATGTGGTGAGGGAACAGAGAAAAAAGCTCATTTAGGACCTGCACTTACGAAGGGGGTAGACAGCTGTATATCAGGGAGTAAACCTTCTGAGAAAAAAAACAGCTGGAGCTTGTTAAGGTAATTACACAGGGGAAACGATAATGTACTGGGAACTCCTCAGAAGAATCTGATTTGTGGTGAGGGGAGAGAGATAAAAGCTCATTTAGGAACGACATGAACATGCTGCATACGTAGCTGTTTATCAGTAAATATCTCCACTGAGATTAAGAAAACCAGTAGCTTAATAAATTAAGTACTTCCGGGTATGGTTACTGTACTGGTAACTCCCCAAAAGAATCTGGATTGTGGTGAGGGAACAGAGAAAAATGCTCATTTAGGACCTGCACTTACGAAGGGGGTAGGCAGCTGTATATCAGGGAGTAAACCTTCTGAGAATAAAAACAGCTGGAGCTTGTTAAGGTAATTACACAGGGGAAAGGATAATGTACTGGGAACTCCTCAGAAGAATCTGATTTGTGGTGAGGGGAGAGAGATAAAAGCTCATTTAGGAACGACATGAACATGCTGCGTAGGTAGCTGTTTATCAGTAAATATCTCCACTGAGATTAAAAAGCAGTAGCATAGTAAATTAAGTACTTCCTGTTATGGTTACGGTTCTGGTAACTCCCCAAAATAATCTGGATTGTGGTGAGGGAACAGAGAAAAAAGCTCATTTAGGACCTGCACTTACGAAGGTGGTAGGCAGCTGTATATCAGGGAGTAAACCTTCTGAGAATAAAAACAGCTGGAGCTTGTTAAGGTAATTACACAGGGGAAAGGATAATATACTGGGAACTCCTCAGAAGAATCTGATTTGTGGTGAGGGGAGAGAGATAAAAGCTCATTTAGGAACGACATGAACATGCTGCATACGTAGCTGTTTATCAGTAAATATCTCCACTGAGATTAAGAAAAGCAGTAGCATAGTAAATTAAGTACTTCCTGTTATGGTTACGGTACTGGTAACTCCCCAAAATAATCTGGATTGTGGTGAGGGAACAGAGAAAAAAGCTCATTTAGGACCTGCACTTACGAAGGGGGTAGGCAGCTGTATATCAGGGAGTAAACCTTCTGAGAATAAAAACAGCTGGAGCTTGTTAAGGTAATTACACAGGGGAAAGGATAATGTACTGGGAACTCCTCAGAAGAATCTGATTTGTGGTGAGGGGAGAGAGATAAAAGCTCATTTAGGAACGACATGAACATGCTGCGTAGGTAGCTGTTTATCAGTAAATATCTCCATTGAGATTAAGAAAAGCAGTAGCTTAATAAATTAAGTACTTCCTGGTATGATTACTGTACTGGTAACTCCCCAAAAGAATCTGGATTGTCGTGAGGGAACAGAGAAAAAAGCTCATTTAGGACCTGCACTTACGAAGTGGGTAGGCAGCTGTATATCAGGGAGTAAACCTTCTGAGAATAAAAACAGCCTAAGCTTGTTAAGGTAATTACACAGGGGAAAGGATAATGTACTGGGAACTCCTCAGAAGAATCTGATTTGTGGCGAGGGGAGAGAGATAAAAGCTCATTTAGGAACGACAGGAACATGCTGCGTAGGTAGCTGTTTATCAGTAAATATCTCCACTGAGATTAAGAAAAGCAGTAGCTTAATAAATTAAGTACTTCCTGGTATAGTTACTGTACTGGTAACTCCCCAAAAGAATCTGGATTGTGGTGAGGGAACAGAGAAAAAAGCTCATTTAGGACCTGCACGTACGAAGGGGGTAGGCAGCTGTATATCAGGGAGTAAACCTTCTGAGAATAAAAACAGCTGGAGCTTGTTAAGGTAATTACACAGGGGAAAGGATAATGTACTGCGAACTCCTCAGAAGAATCTGATTTGTGGTGACGGGAGAGAGATAAAAGCTCATTTAGGAACGACATGAACATGCTGCGTAGGTAGCTGTTTATCAGTAAATATCTCCACTGAGATTAATAAAAGCAGTAGCTTAATAAATTAAGTACTTCCTGGTATGGTTACTGTACTGGTAACTCCCCAAAAGACTCTGGAATGTGGTGAGGGAACAGAGAAAAAAGCTCATTTAGGACCTGCACTTACGAAGGGGGTAGACAGCTGTATATCAGGGAGTAAACCTTCTGAGAAAAAAAACAGCTGGAGCTTGTTAAGGTAATTACACAGGGGAAACGATAATGTACTGGGAACTCCTCAGAAGAATCTGATTTGTGGTGAGGGGAGAGAGATAAAAGCTCATTTAGGAACGACATGAACATGCTGCGTATGTAGCTGTTTATCAGTAAATATCTCCACTGAGATTAAGAAAAGCAGTAGCTTAATAAATTAAGTACTTCCTGGTATGATTACTGTACTGGTAACACCCCAAAAGAATCTGGATTGTGGTGAGGGAACAGAGAAAAAAGCTCATTTAGGACCTGCAATTACGAAGGGGGTAGGCAGCTGTATATCAGGGAGTAAACCTTCTGAGAATAAACACAGCTGGAGCTTGTTAAGGTAATTACACAGGGGAAAGGATAATGTACTGGGAACTCCTCAGAAGAATCTGATTTGTGGTGAGGGGAGAGAGATAAAAGCTCATTTAAGAACGACATAAACATGCTGAGTAAGTAGCTGTTTATCAGTAAATATCTCCACTGAGATTAAGATAAGCAGTTGCTAAATAAATTAAGTACTTCCTGGTATGGTTACTGTACTGGTAACTCCCCAAAAGAATCTGGATTGTGGTGAGGGAACAGAGAAAAATGCTCATTTAGGACCTGAACTTACGAAGGGGGTAGGCAGCTGTATATCACGGAGTAAACGTTCTCAGAATAAAAACAGCTGGAGCTTGTTAAGGTAATTACACAGGGGAATTATAATGTTCTGGGAACTCCTCAGAAGAATCTGATTTGTGGTGAGGGGAGAGAGATAAAAGCTCATTTAGGAAGGACATGAACATGCTGCGTAGGTAGCTGTTTATCAGTAAATATCTCCACTGAGATTAAGAAAAGCAGTAGCTTAATAAATTAAGTACTTCCTGGTATGGTTACTGTACTGGTAACTCCCCAAAAAAATCTAGATTGTGGTGAGGGAACAGAGAAAGAAGCTCATTTAGGACCTGCACTTACGAAGGGGGTAGGCAGCTGTATATCAGGGAGTAAACCTTCTGAGAATAAAAACAGCTGGAGCTTGTTAAGGTAATTACACGGGGGAAAGCATAATGTACTGGGAACTCCTCAGAAGAATCTGATTTTTGGTGAGGGGAGAGAGATAAAATCTCATTTAGGAACGACATGAACATGCTGCATAGGTAGCTGTTTATCAGTAAATATCTCCACTGAGATTAAGAAAAGCTGTAACTTAAAAAATTCAGTACTTCCTGGTATGGTTACTGTGCTGGTAACTCCCCAAAAGAATCTGGATTGTGGTGCGGGAACAGAGAATAAAGCTCATTTAGGACCTGCACTTACGAAGGGGGTAGTCAGCTGTATATCAGGGAGTAAACCTTCTGAGAATAAAAACAGCTGGAGCTTGTTAAGGTAATTACACAGGGGAAAGGATAATGTACTGGGAACTCCTCAGAAGAATCTGATTTTTGGTGAGGGGAGAGAGATAAAAGCTCATTTAGGAAAGACATGAACATGCTGCGTAGGTAGCTGTTTATCAGTAAATATCTCCAGTGAGATTAATAAAAGCAGTAGCTTAATAAATTAAGTTCTTACTGGTAT
Source organism: Perognathus longimembris pacificus (assembly GCF_023159225.1). Lineage (NCBI taxonomy): Eukaryota > Metazoa > Chordata > Mammalia > Rodentia > Heteromyidae > Perognathus > Perognathus longimembris. Next base: position 35,540 of record NW_025959213.1, on the reverse strand, counting down.
GGTTACTGTACTGGTAACACCCCAAAAGAATCTGGATTGTGGTGAGGGAACAGAGAAAAAAGCTCATTTAGGACCTGGACTTACGAAGGGGGTAGGCAGTTGTATACCAGGGAGTAAACATTCTGAGAATAAAAACAGCTGGAGCTTTTTAAGGTAATTACACAGGGGAAAGGATAATGTACTGGGAACTCCTCAGAAGAATCTGATTTGTGGTGAGGGGAGAGAGATAAAAGCTCATTTAGGAACGACATGAACATGCTGCGTAGGTAGCTGTTTATCAGTAAATATCTCCACTGAGATTAAGAAAAGCAGTAGCTTAATAAATTAAGTACTTCCTGGTATGGTTACTGTACTGGTAATTCCCCAAAAGAATCTGGATTATGGTGAGGGAACAGAGAAAAAAGCTCATTTAGTACCTGCACTTACGAAGGGGGTAGGCAGCTGTATATCAGGGAGTAAACCTTCTGAGAATAAAAAAAGCTGGAGCTTGTTAAGGTAATTACACAGGGGAAAGGATAATGTACCGGAAACTCCTCAGAAGAATCTGATTTGTGGTGAGGGGAGAGAGATAAAAGCTCATTTAGGAACGACATGAACATGCTGCGTAAGTAGCTGTTTATCAGTAAATATCTCCACTGAGATTAAGAAAAGCAGTAGCTTAATAAATTAAGTACTTCCTGGTTGATTACTGTACTGGTAACACCCCAAAAGAATCTGGATTGTGGTGAGGGAACAGAGAAAAAAGCTCATTTATGACCTACAATTACGAAGGGGGTAGGAAGCTGTATATCAGGGAGTAAACCTTCTGAGAATAAACACAGCTGGAGCTTGTTAAGGTAATTACACAGGGGAAAGGATAATGTACTGGGAACTCCTCAGAAGAATCTGATTTGTGGTGAGGGGAGAGAGATAAAAGCTCATTTAAGAACGACATAAACATGCTGCGTAGGTAGCTGTTTATCAGTAAATATCTCCACTGAGATTAAGATAAGCAGTTGCTTAATAAATTAAGTACTTCCTGGTATGGTTACTGTACTGGTAACTCCCCAAAAGAATCTGGATTGTGGTGAGGGAACAGAGAAAAATGCTCATTTAGGACCTGAACTTACGAAGGGGGTAGGCAGCTGTATATCAGGGAGTAAACCTTCTGAGAATAAAAACAGCTGGAGCTTGTTAAGGTAATTACACAGGGGAAAGGATAATGTACTGGGAACTCCTCAGAAGAATCTGATTTGTGGTGAGGGGAGAGAGATAAAAGCTCATTTAGGAACGACATGAACATGCTGCGTAGGTAGCTGTTTATCAGTAAATATCTCCAAGAGATTAAGAAAAGCAGTAGCTTAATAAATTAAGTACTTCCTGGTATGGTTACTGTACTGGTAACTCCCCAAAAAAATCTGGATTGTGGTGAGGGAACAGAGAAAAAAGCTCATTAGGACCTGCACTTACGAAGGGGGTAGGCAGCTGTATATCAGGGACTAAACCTTCTGAGAATAAAAACAGCTGGAGCTTGTTAAGGTAATTACTCGGGGGAAAGGATAATGTACTGGGAACTCCTCAGAAGAATCTGATTTGTTGTGAGGGCAGAGAGATTAAAGCTCATTTAGGAACGACATGAACATGCTGCATAGGTAGCTGTTTATCAGTAAATATCTCCACTGAGATTAAGAAAAGCAGTAACTTAAAAAATTAAGTACTTCCTGGTATGGTTACTGTGCTGGTAACTCCCCAAAAGATTCTGGATTCTGGTGAGGGAACAGTGAATAAAGCTCATTTAGGACCTGCACTTACGAAGGGGGTAGGCAGCTGTATATCAGGGAGTAAACCTTCTGAGAATAAAAACAGCTGGAGCTTGTTAAGGTAATTACACAGGGGAAAGGATAATGTACTGGGAACTCCTCAGAAGAATCTGATTTGTGGTGAGGGGAGAGAGATAAAAGCTCATTTAGGAACGACATGAACATGCTGCGTAGGTAGCTGTTTATCAGTAAATATCTCCACTGAGATTAATAAAAGCAGTAGCTTAATAAATTAAGTTCTTCCTGGTATGGTTACTGTACTGGTAACTCCCCAAAAGAATCTGGATTGTGGTGAGGGAACAGAGAAATAAGCTCATTTAAGACCTGCACTTACGAAGGGGGTATGCAGCTGTATATCAGGGAGTAAACCTTCTGAGAATAAAAACAGCTGGAGCTTGTTAAGGTAATTACACAGGGGAAAGGATAATGTACTGGGAACTCCTCAGAAGAATCTGAATTGTGGTGAGGGGAGAGAGATAAAAGCTCATTTAGGAACGACATGAACATGCTGCGTAGGTAGCTGTTTATCAGTAAATATCTCCACTGAGATTAAGCAAAGCAGTAGCTTAATAAATTAAGTACTTCCTGGTATGGATACTGTACTGGTAACTCCCCAAAAGAATCTGGATTGTGGTGACGGAACAGAGAGAAAAGCTCATTTAGGACCTGCACTTACGAAGGGGGTAGGCAGCTGTATATCAGGGAGTAAACCTTCTGAGATTAAAAACAGCTGGAGCTTGTTAAGGTAATTACTCAGGGGAAAGGATAATGTACTGGGAACTCCTCAGAAGAATCTGATTTGTGGTGAGGGGAGAGAGATAAAAGCTCATTTAAGAACGACATGAACATGCTGCGTAGGTAGCTGTTTATCAGTAAATATCTCCACTGAGATTAAGAAAAGCAGTAGCTTAATAAATGAAGTACTTCCTGGTATGGTTACTGTACTGCTCACTCCCCAAAAGAATCTGGATTGTGGTGAGGGAACGGAGAAAAAAGCTCATTTAGGACCTGCACTTACGAAGGGGGTAGGCAACTGTACATCAGGGAGTATCGCTTCTGAGAATAAAAACAGCCTGAGCTTGTTAAGGTAATTACACAGTGGAAAGGATAATGTACTAGGAACACCTCAGAAGAATCTGATTTGTGGTGAGGGGAGAGAGATAAAAGCTCATTTAAGAACGACATGAACATGCTGCATACGTAGCTGTTTATCAGTAAATATCTCCACTGAGATTAAGCAAAGCAGTAGCTTAATAAATTAAGTACTTCCTGGTATGGATACTGTACTGGTAACTCCCCAAAAGAATCTGGATTGTGGTGAGGGAACAGAGAAAAAAGCTCATTTAGGACCTGCACTTACGAAGGGGGTACGCAGCTGTATATATGGGAGTAAACCTTCTGAGAATAAAAACAGATGGATCTTGTTAAGGTAATTACACAGGGGAAAGGATAATGTACTGGGAACTCCTCAGAAGAATCTGATTTGTGGTGTGGGGATAGCGATAAAAAATCATTATGAACGACATGAACATGCTGCGTAGGTAGCTGTTTATCAGTAAATATCTCCACTGAGATTAAGAAGAGCAGTAGCTTAATAAATTAAGTACTTCCTGGTATGGTTACTCTACTGGTAACTCACCAAAAGAATCTGGATTGTGGTGAGGGAACAGAGAAAAAAGCTCATTTAGGACCTGCACTTACAAAGGGGGTAGGCAGTTGTATATCAGGGAGTATACCATCTGAGAATAAAAACAGCTGTAGTTGTTAAGGTAATTACACAGGGGAAAGGATAATGTACTTGGAACTCCTCAGAAGAATCTGATTTGTGGTGAGGGGATAGAGATAAAATCTCATTTAGGAACGAAATGAACTTGCTGCGTAGGTAGCTGTTGATCTGTAAATATCTCCACTGAGATTAAGAAAAGCAATAGCTTAATAAATTAAGTACTTCCTGGTATGGTTACTGCACTAGTAACTCCCCAAAAGAATCTGGATTGTGGTGAGGGAACAGAGAAAAAAGCTCATTTAGGACCTGCACTTTTGAAGGGGGTAGGTAGGTGTATATCAGGGAGTAAACCTTCTGAGAATAAAAACAGCTGGAGCTTGTTAAGGTAATTACACAGGGGAAAGGATATTGTACTGGGAACTCCTCAGAAGAATCTGATTTGTGGTGAGGGGAGAGAGATAAAATCTCATTTAGGAACGACATGAACATGCTGCGTAGGGAGCTGTTTATCGGTAAATATCTCCACTGAGATTAAGAAAAGCAGTAGCTTAATAAATTAAGTACTTCCTGGTTGATTACTGTACTGGTAACACCCCAAAAGAATCTGGATTGTGGTGAGGGAACAGAGAAAAAAGCTCATTTATGACCTACAATTACGAAGGGGGTAGGAAGCTGTATATCAGGGAGTAAACCTTCTGAGAATAAACACAGCTGGAGCTTGTTAAGGTAATTACACAGGGGAAAGGATAATGTACTGGGAACTCCTCAGAAGAATCTGATTTGTGGTGAGGGGAGAGAGATAAAAGCTCATTTAAGAACGACATAAACATGCTGCGTAGGTAGCTGTTTATCAGTAAATATCTCCACTGAGATTAAGATAAGCAGTTGCTTAATAAATTAAGTACTTCCTGGTATGGTTACTGTACTGGTAACTCCCCAAAAGAATCTGGATTGTGGTGAGGGAACAGAGAAAAATGCTCATTTAGGACCTGAACTTACGAAGGGGGTAGGCAGCTGTATATCAGGGAGTAAACCTTCTGAGAATAAAAACAGCTGGAGCTTGTTAAGGTAATTACACAGGGGAAAGGATAATGTACTGGGAACTCCTCAGAAGAATCTGATTTGTGGTGAGGGGAGAGAGATAAAAGCTCATTTAGGAACGACATGAACATGCTGCGTAGGTAGCTGTTTATCAGTAAATATCTCCAAGAGATTAAGAAAAGCAGTAGCTTAATAAATTAAGTACTTCCTGGTATGGTTACTGTACTGGTAACTCCCCAAAAAAATCTGGATTGTGGTGAGGGAACAGAGAAAAAAGCTCATTTAGGACCTGCACTTACGAAGGGGGTAGGCAGCTGTATATCAGGGACTAAACCTTCTGAGAATAAAAACAGCTGGAGCTTGTTAAGGTAATTACTCGGGGGAAAGGATAATGTACTGGGAACTCCTCAGAAGAATCTGATTTGTTGTGAGGGCAGAGAGATTAAAGCTCATTTAGGAACGACATGAACATGCTGCATAGGTAGCTGTTTATCAGTAAATATCTCCACTGAGATTAAGAAAAGCAGTAACTTAAAAAATTACGTACTTCCTGGTATGGTTACTGTGCTGGTAACTCCCCAAAAGATTCTGGATTCTGGTGAGGGAACAGTGAATAAAGCTCATTTAGGACCTGCACTTACGAAGGGGGTAGGCAGCTGTATATCAGGGAGTAAACCTTCTGAGAATAAAAACAGCTGGAGCTTGTTAAGGTAATTACACAGGGGAAAGGATAATGTACTGGGAACTCCTCAGAAGAATCTGATTTGTGGTGAGGGGAGAGAGATAAAAGCTCATTTAGGAACGACATGAACATGCTGCGTAGGTAGCTGTTTATCAGTAAATATCTCCACTGAGATTAATAAAAGCAGTAGCTTAATAAATTAAGTTCTTCCTGGTATGGTTACTGTACTGGTAACTCCCCAAAAGAATCTGGATTGTGGTGAGGGAACAGAGAAATAAGCTCATTTAAGACCTGCACTTACGAAGGGGGTATGCAGCTGTATATCAGGGAGTAAACCTTCTGAGAATAAAAACAGCTGGAGCTTGTTAAGGTAATTACACAGGGGAAAGGATAATGTACTGGGAACTCCTCAGAAGAATCTGAATTGTGGTGAGGGGAGAGAGATAAAAGCTCATTTAGGAACGACATGAACATGCTGCGTAGGTAGCTGTTTATCAGTAAATATCTCCACTGAGATTAAGCAAAGCAGTAGCTTAATAAATTAAGTACTTCCTGGTATGGAAACTGTACTGGTAACTCCCCAAAAGAATCTGGATTGTGGTGACGGAACAGAGAGAAAAGCTCATTTAGGACCTGCACTTAGGAAGGGGGTAGGCAGCTGTATATCAGGGAGTAAACCTTCTGAGATTAAAAACAGCTGGAGCTTGTTAAGGTAATTACTCAGGGGAAAGGATAATGTAATGGGAACTCCTCAGAAGAATCTGATTTGTGGTGAGGGGAGAGAGATAAAAGCTCATTTAAGAACGACATGAACATGCTGCGTAGGTAGCTGTTTATCAGTAAATATCTCCACTGAGATTAAGAAAAGCAGTAGCTTAATAAATGAAGTACTTCCTGGTATGGTTACTGTACTGCTAACTCCCCAAAAGAATCTGGATTGTGGTGAGGGAACGGAGAAAAAAGCTCATTTAGGACCTGCACTTACGAAGGGGGTAGGCAACTGTACATCAGGGAGTATCGCTTCTGAGAATAAAAACAGCCTGAGCTTGTTAAGGTAATTACACAGTGGAAAGGATAATGTACTAGGAACACCTCAGAAGAATCTGATTTGTGGTGAGGGGAGAGAGATAAAAGCTCATTTAAGAACGACATGAACATGCTGCATACGTAGCTGTTTATCAGTAAATATCTCCACTGAGATTAAGCAAAGCAGTAGCTTAATAAATTAAGTACTTCCTGGTATGGATACTGTACTGGTAACTCCCCAAAAGAATCTGGATTGTGGTGAGGGAACAGAGAAAAAAGCTCATTTAGGACCTGCACTTACGAAGGGGGTACGCAGCTGTATATATGGGAGTAAACCTTCTGAGAATAAAAACAGATGGATCTTGTTAAGGTAATTACACAGGGGAAAGGATAATGTACTGGGAACTCCTCAGAAGAATCTGATTTGTGGTGTGGGGATAGCGATAAAAAATCATTATGAACGACATGAACATGCTGCGTAGGTAGCTGTTTATCAGTAAATATCTCCACTGAGATTAAGAAGAGCAGTAGCTTAATAAATTAAGTACTTCCTGGTATGGTTACTCTACTGGTAACTCACCAAAAGAATCTGGATTGTGGTGAGGGAACAGAGAAAAAAGCTCATTTAGGACCTGCACTTACAAAGGGGGTAGGCAGTTGTATATCAGGGAGTATACCATCTGAGAATAAAAACAGCTGTAGTTGTTAAGGTAATTACACAGGGGAAAGGATAATGTACTTGGAACTCCTCAGAAGAATCTGATTTGTGGTGAGGGGATAGAGATAAAATCTCATTTAGGAACGAAATGAACTTGCTGCGTAGGTAGCTGTTGATCTGTAAATATCTCCACTGAGATTAAGAAAAGCAATAGCTTAATAAATTAAGTACTTCCTGGTATGGTTACTGCACTAGTAACTCCCCAAAAGAATCTGGATTGTGGTGAGGGAACAGAGAAAAAAGCTCATTTAGGACCTGCACTTATGAAGGGGGTAGGTAGGTGTATATCAGGGAGTAAACCTTCTGAGAATAAAAACAGCTGGAGCTTGTTAAGGTAATTACACAGGGGAAAGGATATTGTACTGGGAACTCCTCAGAAGAATCTGATTTGTGGTGAGGGGAGAGAGATAAAATCTCATTTAGGAACGACATGAACATGCTGCGTAGGGAGCTGTTTATCGGTAAATATCTCCACTGAGATTAATAAAAGAGGTAGCTTAATAAATTAAGTACTTCCTGGTATGGTTACTGTACTGGTAACTCCCCAAAAGAATCTGGATTGTGCTGAGGGAACAGAGAAAAAAGCTCATTTAGGACCTGCACTTACGAAGGGGGTAGGCAGCTGTATATCAGGGAGTAAACCTTCTGAGAATAAAAACAGCTGGAGCTTGTTAAGGTAATTACACAGGGGAAAGGATAATGTACTGGGAACTCCTCAGAAGAATCTGATTTGTGGTGAGGGGAGAGAGATAAAAGCTCATTTAGGAACGACATGAACATGCTGCGTAGGTAGCTGTTTATCAGTAAATATCTCCACTGAGATTAAGAAAAGCAGTAGCTTAATAAATTAAGTACTTCCTGGTATGGTTACTGTACTGGTAACTCCCCAAGAGAATCTGGATTGTGGTGAGGGAACAGAGAAAAAAGCTCATTTAGGACCTGCACTTACGAAGGGGGTAGGCAGCTGTATATCAGGGAGTAAACCTTCTGAGAATAAAAACAGCTGGAGCTTGTTAAGGTAATTACACAGGGGAAAGGATAATGTACTGGGAACTCCTCAGAAGAATCTGATTTGTGGTGAGGGGATAGAGATAAAAGCTCATTTAGGAACGAAATGAACTTGCTGCGTAGGTAGCTGTTTATCTGTAAAATTCTCCACTGAGATTAAGAAAAGCAGTAGCTTAATAAATTAAGTACTTCCTGGTATGGTTACTGTACTGGTAACTCCCCAAAAGAATCTGGATTGTGGTGAGGGAACAGAGAAAAAAGCTCATTTAGGACCTGCACTTATGAAGGGGGTAGGTAGGTGTATATCAGGGAGTAAACCTTCTTAGAATAAAAACAGCTGGAGCTTGTTAAGGTAATTACACAGGGGAAAGGATAATGTACTGGGAACTCCTCAGAAGAATCTGATTTGTGGTGAGGGGAGAGAGATAAAAGCTCATTTAGGAACGACATGTACATGCGGCGTAGGGAGCTGTTTATCGGTAAATATCTCCACTGAGATTAATAAAAGCGGTAGCTTAATAAATTAAGTACTTCCTGGTATGGTTACTGTACTGGTAACTCCCCAAAAGAATCTGGATTGTGGTGAGGGAACAGAGAAAAAAGCTTATTTAGGACCTGCACTTACGAAGGGGGTAGGCAGCTGTATATCAGGGAGTAAACCTTCTGAGAATAAAAACAGCTGGAGCTTGTTAAGGTAATTACACAGGGGAAAGGATAATGTACTGGGAACTCCTCAGAAGAATCTGATTTGTGGTGAGGGGAGAGAGATAAAAGCTCATTTAGGAACGACATGAACATGCTGCGTAGGTAGCTGTTTATCAGTAAGTATCTCCACTGAGATTAAGAAGAGAAGTAGCTTAATAAATTAAGTACTTCCTGGTATGGTTACTATACTGGTAACTCCCCAAGAGAATCTGGATTGTGGTGAGGGAACAGAGAAAAAAGCTCATTTAGGACCTGCACTTAAGAAAGGGGTAGGCAGATGTATATCAGGGAGGAAACCTTCTGAGAATAAAAACAGCTGGAGCTTGTTAAGGTAATTACACAGGGGAAAGGATAATGTACTGGGAACTCCTCAGAAGAATCTGATTTGTGGTGAGGGGATAGAGATAAAAGCTCATTTAGGAACGAAATGAACTTGCTGCGTAGGTAGCTGTTTATCTGTAAATATCTCCACTGAGATTAAGAAAAGCAGTTGCTTAATAAATTAAGTACTTCCTGGTATGGTTACTGTACTGGTAACTCCCCAAAAGAATCTGGATTGTGGTGAGGGAACAGAGAAAAAAGCTCATTTATGACCTGCACTTATGAAGGGGGTAGGTAGGTGTATATCAGGGAGTAAACCTTCTGAGAATAAAACAGCTGGAGCTTGTTAAGGTAATTACACAGGGGAAAGGATAATGTACTGGGAACTCCTCAGAAGAATCTGATTTGTGGTGAGGGGAGAGAGATCAAAGCTCATTTAGGAACGACATGAACATGCTGCGTAGGGAGCTGTTTATCGGTAAATATCTCCACTGAGATTAATAAAAGCGGTAGCTTAATAAATTAAGTACTTCCTGGTATGGTTACTGTACTGGTAACTCCCCAAAAGAATCTGGATTGTGGTGAGGGAACAGAGAAAAAAGCTCATTTAGACCTGCACTTACGAAGGGGGTAGGCAGCTGTATATCAGGGAGTAAACCTTCTGAGAATAAAAACAGATGGATCTTGTTAAGGTAATTACACAGGGGAAAGGATAATGTACTGGGAACTCCTCAGACGAATCTGATTTGTGGTGAGGGGATAGCGATAAAAAATCATTATGAACGACATGAACATGCTGCGTAGGTAGCTGTTTATCAGTAAATATCTCCACTGAGATTAAGAAGAGCAGTAGCTTAGTAAATTAAGTACTTCCTGGTATGGTTACTCTACTGGTAACTCACCAAAAGAATCTGGATTGTGGTGAGGGAACAGAGAAAAAAGCTAATTTAGGACCTGCACTTACAAAGGGGGTAGGCAGTTGTATATCAGGGAGTATACCATCTGAGAATAAAAACAGCTGGAGCTTATAAATGTAATTACACAGGGGAAAGAATAATGTACTGGGAACTCCTCAGAAGAATCTGATTTGTGGTGAGGGGAGAGAGATAAAAGCTCATTTAGGAACGACATGAACATGCTGCGTAGGTAGCTGTTTATCAGTAAATATCACCACTGAGATTAAGAAAAGCAGTAGCTTAATAAATTACGTACTTCCTGGTATGGTTACTGTACTGGTAACTCCCCAAAAGAATCTGGATTGTGGTGAGGGAACAGAGAAAAAAGCTCATTTAGGACCTGCACTTACGAAGGTGTTAGGCAGCTGTATATCAGGGAGTAAACCTTCTGAGAATAAAAACAGCTGGAGCTTGTTAAGGTAAGTACTCAGGGGAAAGGATAATGTACTGGGAACTCCTCAGAAGAATCTGATTTGTGGTGAGGGGAGAGAGATAAAAGCTCATTTAGGAACGACATGAACATGCTGCGTAGGGAGCTGTTTATCGGTAAATATCTCCACTGAGATTAATAAAAGCGGTAGCTTAATAAATTAAGTACTTCCTGGTATGGTTACTGTACTGGTAACTCCCCAAAAGAATCTGGATTGTGGTGAGGGAACAGAGAAAAAAGCTCATTTAGGACCTGCACTTACAAAGGGGGTAGGCAGTTGTATATAAGGGAGTATACCATCTGAGAATAAAAACAGCTGGAGCTTATAAATGTAATTACACAGGGGAAAGAATAATGTACTGGGAACTCCTCAGAAGAATCTGATTTGTGGTGAGGGGAGAGAGATAAAAGCTCATTTAGGAACGACATGAACATGCTGCGTAGGTAGCTGTTTATCAGTAAATATCTCCACTGAGATTAAGAAAAGCAGTAGCTTAATAAATTAAGTACTTCCTGGTATGGTTACTGTACTGGTAACTCCCCAAAAGAATCTGGATTGTGGTGAGGGAACAGAGAAAAAAGCTCATTTAGGACCTGCACTTACGAAGGGGGTAGGCAGCTGTATATCAGGGAGTATCGCTTCTGAGAATAAAAACAGCTGGATCTTGTTAAGATAATTACACAGGGGAAAGGATAATGTACTGGGAACTCCTCAGAAGAATCTGATTTGTGGTGAGGGGAGAGAGATAAAAGCTCATTTAGGAACGACATGAACATGCTGCGTAGGTAGCTGTTTATCAGTAAATATCTCCACTGAGATTAAGAAAAGCAGTAGCTTAATAAATTAAGTACTTCCTGGTATGGTTACTGTACTGGTAACTTCCGAAAAGAATCTGGATTGTGGTGAGGGAACAGAGAAAAAAGCTCATTTAGGACCTGCACTTATGAAGGGGGTAGGTAGGTGTATATCAGGGAGTAAACCTTCTGAGAATAAAAACAGCTGGAGCTTTTTAAGGTAATTACACAGGGGAAAGGATAATGTACTGGGAACTCCTCAGAAGAATCTGATTTGTGGTGAGGGGAGAGAGATAAAAGCTCATTTAGGAACGACATGAACATGCTGCGTAGGGAGCTGTTTATCGGTAAATATCTCCACTGAGATTAATAAAAGCGGTAGCTTAATAAATTAAGTACTTACTGGTTTGGTTACTGTACTGGTAACTCCACAAAAGAATATGGATTGTGGTGAGGGAACAGAGAAAAAAGCTCATTTAGGACCTGCACTTACGAAGGGGGTAGGCAGCTGTATATCAGGGAGTAAACCTTCTGAGAAAAAAAACAGATGGATCTTGTAAAGGTAATTACACAGGGGAAAGGATCATGTACTGGGAACTCCTCAGAAGAATCTGATTTGTGGTGAGGGGATAGCGATAAAAAATCATTATGAACGACATGAACATGCTGCGTAGGTAGCTGTTTATCTGTAAATATCTCCACTGAGATTAAGAAAAGCAGTAGCTTAATAAATTAAGTACTTCCTGGTATTTATAGTGTACTGGTAACTCCCCCAAAGAATCTGGATTGTGGTGAGGGAACAGAGAAAAAAGCTCATTTAGGACCTGCACTTACGAAGGTGGTAGGCAGCTGTATATCAGGGAGTAAACCTTCTGAGAATAAAAACAGCTGGAGCTTGTTAAGGTAATTACACAGGGGAAAGGATAATGTACTGGGAACTCCTCAGAAGAATCTGATTTGTGGTGAGGGGAGAGATATAAAAGCTCATTTAGGAACGACATGAACATGCTGCGTATGTAGCTGTTTATCAGTAAATATCTCCACTGAGATTAAGAAAAGCAGTAGCTTAATAAATTAAGTACTTCCCGGTATGGTTACTGTACTGGTAACTCCCCAAAAGAATCTGGATTGTGGTGATGGAACAGAGAAAAAAGCTCATTTAGGACCTGCACTTGCGAAGGGGGTAGGCAGCTGCATATCAGGGAGTAAACCTTCTGAGAATAAAAACAGCTGGCGCTTGTTAAGGTAATTACACAGGGGAAAGGATAATGTCCTGGGAACTCCTCAGAAGAATCTGATTTGTAGTGAGGGGAGAGAGATAAAAGCTCATTTATGAATGAAATGAACATGTTGCGTAGGTAGCTGTTTATCAGTAAATATCTCCACTGAGATTAAGAAAAGCAGTAGCTTAATAAATTAAGTACTTCCCGGTATGGATACTGTACTGGTAACTCCCCAAAAGAATCTGGATTGTGGTGAGGGAACAGAGAAAAAAGCTCATTTAGGACCTGCACTTACGAAGGTGTTAGGCAGCTGTATATCAGGGAGTAAACCTTCTGAGAATAAAAACAGATGGATCTTGTTAAGGTAATTACACAGGGGAAAGGATAATGTACTGGGAACTCCTCAGAAGAATCTGATTTGTGGTGAGGGGATTGCGATAAAAAATCATTATGAACGACATGAACATGCTGCGTAGGTAGCTGTTTATCAGTAAATATCTCCACTGAGATTAAGAAGAGCAGTAGCTTAATAAATTAAGTACTTCCTGGTATGGTTACTCTACTGGTAACTCACCAAAAGAATCTGGATTGTGGTGAGGGAACAGAGAAAAAAGCTCATTTAAGACCTGCACTTACAAAGGGGGTAGGCAGTTGTATATCCGGGAGTATACCATCTGAGAATAAAAACAGCTGGATCTTATCAATGTAATTACACAGGGGAAAGAATAATGTACTGGCAACTCCTCAGAAGAATCTGATTTGTGGTGAGGGGAGAGAGATAAAAGCTCATTTAGGAACGACATGAACATGCTGCGTAGGTAGCTGTTTATCAGTAAATATCTCCACTGAGATTAAGAAAAGCAGTAGCTTAATAAATTAAGTACTTCCTGGTATGGTTACTGTACTGGTAACTCCCCAAAAGAATCTGGATTGTGGTGAGGGAACAGAGAAAAAAGCTCATTTAGGACCTGCACTTACGAAGGGGGTAGGCAGCTGTATATCAGGGAGTAAACCTTCTGAGAATAAAAACAGCTGGATCTTGTTAAGATATTTACACAGGGGAAAGGATAATATACTGGGAACTCCTCAGAAGAATCTGATTTGTGGTGAGGGGAGAGAGATAAAAGCTCATTTAGGAACGACATGAACATGCTGCGTAGGTAGCTGTTTATCAGTAAATATCTCCACTGAGATTAAGAAAAGCAGTAGCTTAATAAATTAAGTACTTCCTGGTATGGTTACTGTACTGGTAACTCCCCAAGAGAATCTGGATTGTGGTGAGGGAACAGAGAAAAAAGCTCATTTAGGACCTGCACTTACGAAGGGGGTAGGCAGCTGTATACCAGGGAGTAAACCTTCTGAGAATAAAAACAGCTGGAGCTTGTTAAGGTAATTACACAGGGGATAGGATAATGTACTGGGAACTCCTCAGAAGAATCTGATTTGTGGTGAGGGGATAGAGATAAAAGCTCATTTAGGAACGAAATGAACTTGCTGCGTAGGTAGCTGTTTATCAGTAAATATCTCCAATGAGATTAAGAAAAGCAGTAGCTTAATAAATTAAGTACTTCCTGGTATGGTTACTGTACTGGTAACTCCCCAAAAGAATCTGGATTGTGGTGAGGGAACAGAGAAAAAAGCTCATTTAGGACCTGCACTTATGAAGAGGGTAGGTAGGTGTATATCAGGGAGTAAACCTTCTGTGAATAAAAACAGCTGGAGCTTTTTAAGGTAATTACACAGGGGAAAGGATAATGTACTGGGAACTCCTCAGAAGAATCTGATTTGTGGTGAGGGGAGAGAGATAAAAGCTCATTTAGGAACGACATGAACATGCTGCGTAGGGAGCTGTTTATCGGTAAATATCTCCACTGAGATTAATAAAAGCGGTAGCTTAATAAATTAAGTACTTACTGGTATGGTTACTGTACTGGTAACTCCACAAAAGAATATGGATTGTGGTGAGGGAACAGAGAAAAAAGCTCATTTAGGACCTGCACTTACGAAGGGGGTAGGCAGCTGTATATCAGGGAGTAAACCTTCTGAGAATAAAAACAGATGGATCTTGTAAAGGTAATTACACAGGGGAAAGGATCATGTACTGGGAACTCCTCAGAAGAATCTGATTTGTGGTGAGGGGATAGCGATAAAAAATCATTATGAACGACATGAACATGCTGCGTAGGTAGCTGTTTATCAGTAAATATCTCCACTGAGATTAAGAAAAGCAGTAGCTTAATAAATTAAGTACTTCCTGGTATTTATAGTGTACTGGTAACTCCCCCAAAGAATCTGGATTGTGGTGAGGGAACAGAGAAAAAAGCTCATTTAGGACCTGCACTTACGAAGGTGGTAGGCAGCTGTATATCAGGGAGTAAACCTTCTGAGAATAAAAACAGCTGGAGCTTGTTAAGGTAATTACACAGGGGAAAGGATAATGTACTGGGAACTCCTCAGAAGAATCTGATTTGTGGTGAGGGGAGAGATATAAAAGCTCATTTAGGAACGACATGAACATGCTGCGTATGTAGCTGTTTATCAGTAAATATCTCCACTGAGATTAAGAAAAGCAGTAGCTTAATAAATTAAGTACTTCCCGGTATGGTTACTGTACTGGTAACTCCCCAAAAGAATCTGGATTGTGGTGAGGGAACAGAGAAAAAGCTCATTTAGGACCTGCACTTACGAAGGGGGTAGGCAGCAGTATATCAGGGAGTAAACCTTCTGAGAATAAAAACAGCTGGAGCTGTTAAGGTAATTACACAGGGGAAAGGACAATGTACTGAGAACTGCTCAGAAGAATCTGATTTGTGGTGAGGGGAGAGAGATAAAAGCTCATTTAGGAACGACATGAACATGCTGTGTACGTAGCTGTTTATCAGTAAATATCTCCAATGAGATTAAGAAAAGCAGTAGCTTAATAAATTAAGTACTTCCTGGTATGGTTACTGTACTGGTAACTCCCCAAAAGAATCTGGATTGTGGTGAGGGAACAGAGAAAAAAGCTCATTTAGGACCTGCACTTGCGAAGTGGGTAGGCAGGGGTATATCAGAGAGTAAACCTTCTGAGAATAAAAACAGCTGGGGCTTGTTAAGGTAATTACACAGGGGAAAGGATAATGTACTGGGAACTCCTCAGAAGAATCTGATTTGTGGTGAGGGGAGAGAGATAAAACCTCATTTAGGGACGACATGAACATGCTGCGTAGGTAGCTGTTTATCAGTAAATATCTCCACTGAGATTAAGAAAAGCAGTAGATTAATGAATTAAGTACTTCCTGATATGGTTTCTTTACTGGTAACTCCCCAAAAGAATCTGGATTGTGGTGAGGGAACAGAGAAAAAAGCTCATTTAGGACCTGCACTTACGAAGGGGGTAGGCAGCTGTATATGAGGGAGTAAACCTTCTGAGAATAAAAACAGCTGGAGCTTGTTAAGGTAATTACACAGGGGAAAGGATAATGTACTGGAAACTCCTCAGAAGATTCTGATTTTTGGTGAGGGGAGAGAGATAAAAGCTCATTTAGGAACGACATGGACATGCTGCGTAGGTAGCTGTTTATCAGTAAATATCTCCAATGAGATTAAGAAAAGCAGTAGCTTAATAAATTAAGTACTTCCTGGTATCGTTAATGTACTGGTAACTCCCCAAAAGAATCTGGATTGTGGTGAGGGAACAGAGAAAATTCTCATTTAGGAGCTGCACTTACGAAGAGGGTAGGCAGCTGTATATCACGGAGTAAACCTTCTGAGAATAAAAACAGCTGGAGCTTGTTAAGGTAATTACATAGGGGAAAGGATAATGTACTGGGAACAACTGAGAAGAATCTGATTTGTGGTGAGGGGAGAGAGATAAAAGCTCATTTAGGAACGAAATGAACATGCTGCGTAGGTAGCTGTTTATCAGTAAATATCTCCACTGAGATTTAGAAAAACAGTACCGTTATAAATTAAGTACTTCCTCGTATGGTTACTGTACTGGTAACTCCCCAAAAGAATCTGGATTGTGGTGAGGGAACAGAGACAAAACCTCATTTAGGACCTGCACTTACGAAGGGGGTAGGCAGCTGTATATCAGGGAGTAAACATTCTGAGAATAAAAACAGCTGGAGCTTGTTAAGGTAATTACACAGCGGAAAGGATAATGTACTGGGAACTCCTCAGAAGAATATGATTTGTGGTGAGGGGAGAGAGATAAAAGCTCATTTAGGAACGACATGAACATGCTGCATACGTAGCTGTTTATCAGCAAATATCTCCACTGAGTTTAAGAAAAGCAGTAGCTTAATAAATTAAGTACTTCCTGGTATGGTTACTGTACTGGTAACTCCCCAAAAGAATCTGGATTGTTTTGAGGGAACAGAGAAAAAGCTCATTTAGGACCTGCACTTACGAAGGGGGTAGGCAGCAGTATATCAGGGAGTAAACCTTCTGAGAATAAAAACAGCTGGAGCTGTTAAGGTAATTGCACAGGGGAAAGGACAACGTACTGAGAACTGCTCAGAAGAATCTGATTTGTGGTGAGGGGAGAGAGATAAAAGCTCATTTAGGAACGACATGAACACGCTGCGTAGGTAGCTGTTTATCAGTAAATATCTTCACTGAGATTAAGAAAAGCAGTAGCTTAATAAATTAAGAACTTCCTGGTATGGTTACTCTACTGGTAACTCCCCAAAAGAATCTGGATTGTGGTTTGGGAACTGAGAAAAAAGCTCATTACGACCTGCACTTACGAAGGGGGTAGGCACCTGTATATTAGGGAGTAAACCTTCTGAGAATAAAAACAGCTGGAGCTTGTTACAGTAATTACACAGGGGAAAGGATAATGTACTGGGAACTCCTCAGAAGAATCTGATTTGTGGTGAGGGGTGAGAGATAAAAGCTCATTTAAGAACGACATGAAAATGCTGCGTAGGTAGCTGTTTATCAGTAAATATCTCCACTGAGATTAAGAAAAGCAGAAGCTTAATAAATTAAGTACTTCCTGGTATGGTTACTGTACTGGTAACTCCCCAAAAGAATCTGGATTGTGGTGAGGGAACAGAGAAAAAAGCTCATTGAGGACCTGCACTTACGAAGGGGGTAGGCAGCTGTATATCAGGGAGTAAACCTTCTGTGAATAAAAACAGCTGGAGCTTGTTAAGGTAATTACACAGGGGAAAGGATAATGTACTGGGAACTCCTCAGAAGAATCTGATTTGTGGTGAGGGGAGAGAGATAAAAGCTCATTTAGGAAGGACATGAACATGCTGTGTACGTAGCTGTTTATCAGTAAATATCTCCAATGAGATTAAGAAAAGCAGTAGCTTAATAAATTAAGTACTTCCTGGTATGGTTACTGTACTGGTAACTCCCCAAAAGAATATGGATTGTGGTGAGGGAACAGAGAAAAAAGCTCATTTAGGACCTGCACTTGCGAAGTGGGTAGGCAGGGGTATATCAGAGAGTAAACCTTCTGAGAATAAAAACAGCTGGGGCTTGTTAAGGTAATTACACAGGGGAAAGGATAATGTACTGGGAACTCCTCAGAAGAATCTGATTTGTGGTGAGGGGAGAGAGATAAAACCTCATTTAGGGACGACATGAACATGCTGCGTAGGTAGCTGTTTATCAGTAAATATCTCCACTGAGATTAAGAAAAGCAGTAGATTAATGAATTAAGTACTTCCTGATATGGTTTCTTTACTGGTAACTCCCCAAAAGAATCTGGATTGTGGTGAGGGAACAGAGAAAAAAGCTCATTTAGGACCTGCACTTACGAAGGGGGTAGGCAGCTGTATATGAGGGAGTAAACCTTCTGAGAATAAAAACAGCTGGAGCTTGTTAAGGTAATTACAAAGGGGAAAGGATAATGTACTGGAAACTCCTCAGAAGATTCTGATTTTTGGTGAGGGGAGAGAGATAAAAGCTCATTTAGGAACGACATGGACATGCTGCGTAGGTAGCTGTTTATCAGTAAATATCTCCAATGAGATTAAGAAAAGCAGTAGCTTAATAAATTAAGTACTTCCTGGTATCGTTAATGTACTGGTAACTCCCCAAAAGAATCTGGATTGTGGTGAGGGAACAGAGAAAATTCTCATTTAGGAGCTGCACTTACGAAGAGGGTAGGCAGCTGTATATCACGGAGTAAACCTTCTGAGAATAAAAACAGCTGGAGCTTGTTAAGGTAATTACATAGGGGAAAGGATAATGTACTGGGAACAACTGAGAAGAATCTGATTTGTGGTGAGGGGAGAGAGATAAAAGCTCATTTAGGAACGAAATGAACATGCTGCGTAGGTAGCTGTTTATCAGTAAATATCTCCACTGAGATTTAGAAAAACAGTACCGTTATAAATTAAGTACTTCCTCGTATGGTTACTGTACTGGTAACTCCCCAAAAGAATCTGGATTGTGGTGAGGGAACAGAGACAAAACCTCATTTAGGACCTGCACTTACGAAGGGGGTAGTCAGCTGTATATCAGGGAGTAAACATTCTGAGAATAAAAACAGCTGGAACTTGTTAAGGTAATTACACAGCGGAAAGGATAATGTACTGGGAACTCCTCAGAAGAATCTGATTTGTGGTGAGGGGAGAGAGATAAAAGCTCATTTAGGAACGACATGAACATGCTGCATACGTAGCTGTTTATCAGCAAATATCTCCACTGAGTTTAAGAAAAGCAGTAGCTTAATAAATTAAGTACTTCCTGGTATGGTTACTGTACTGGTAACTCCCCAAAAGAATCTGGATTGTGGTGAGGGAACAGAGAAAAAGCTCATTTAGGACCTGCACTTACGAAGGGGGTAGGCAGCAGTATATCAGGGAGTAAACCTTCTGAGAATAAAAACAGCTGGAGCTGTTAAGGTAATTACACAGGGGAAAGGACAATGTACTGAGAACTGCTCAGAAGAATCTGATTTGTGGTGAGGGGAGAGAGATAAAAGCTCATTTAGGAACGACATGAACATGCCGCCTAGGTAGCTGTTTATCAGTAAATATCTCCACTGAGATTAAGAAAAGCAATAGCTTAATAAATTAAGTACTTCCTGGTATGGTAACTGTACTGGTAACTCCCCAAAAGAATCTGGATTGTGGTGAGGGAACAGAGAAAAAAGCTCATTTAGGACCTGCACTTACAAAGGGGGTAGGCAGCTGTATATCAGGGAGTAACCCTTCTGAGAATAAAAACAGCTGGAGATTGTTAAGGTAATTACACAGGGGAAACGATAATGTACTTTGAACTCCTCAGAAGAATCTGATTTGTGGTGAGTGGAGAGAGATAAAAGCTCATTTAGGAACAACATGAACATGATGCGTAGATAGCTGTTTATCAGTAAATATCTCCACTGAGATTAAGAAAAGCAGTAGCTTAATAAATTAAGTAGTTCCTGGTATGGTTACTGTACTTGTAACTTCCCAAAAGAATCTGGATTGTGGTGAGGGAACAGAGAAAAAAGCTCATTTAGGAACGACATGAACATGCTGCGTAAGTAGCTGTTTATCAGTAAATATCTCCACTGAGATTAAGAAAAGCAGTAGCTTAATAAATTACGTACTTCCTGGTATGGTTACTGTACTTGTAACTTCCCAAAAGAATCTGGATTGTGGTGAGGGAACAGAGAAAAAAGCTCATTTAGGACCTGCACTTACGAAGGGTGTAGGCAGCTGCATATCAGGGAGTAAACATTCGGAGAATTAAAACAGCAGGAGCTTGTTAAGGTAATTACACAGGGGAAAGGATAATGTACTGGGAACTCCTCATAAGTATCTGATTTGTAGTGAGGGGAGAGAGATAAAAGCTCATTTATGAACGACACGAACATGCTGCTCATGTAGCTGTTTATCATTATATATCTCCACTGAGATTAAGAAAAGCAGTAGCTTAATAAATTAAGTACTTCCTGGTATGGTTACTGTACTGCTAACTCCCCAAATAATCTGGATTGTGTTGAAGGAACAGAGAAAAAAGCTCATTTAGTACCTGCACTTACGAAGGGTGTAGGCAGCTGAATATCAGGGAGTAAACCTTCTGAGAATAAAAACAGCTGGAGCTTGTTAAGGTAATTACACAGGGGAAAGGATAATGTACTGGGAACTCCTCAGAAGAATCTGATTTGTGGTGCGGGGAGAGAGATAAAATCTCATTTAGGAACGACATGAACATGCTGCGTAGGTAGCTGTTTATCAGTAAATATCTCCACTGAGATTAAGAAAAGCAATAGCTTAATAAATTAAGTACTTCCTGGTATGGTTACTGTACTGGTAACTCCCCAAAAGAATCTGGATTGTGGTTAGTGAACAGAGAAAATAGCTTAATTAGGACCTGCATTTACGAAGGGAGTAGGCAGCTGTATATCAGGGAGTATCCCTTCTGAGAATAAAAACAGCTGGAGCTTGTTAAGGTAATTACACAGGGGAAAGTATAATGTACTGGGAACTCCTCAGAAGAATTTGATTTGTGGTGAGGGGAGAGAGATAAAAGCTCATTTAAGAACGACATGAACATGCTGCATAGGTAGCTGCTTATCAGTAAATATCTCCAATGAGATTAAGAAAAGCAGTAGCTTAATAAATTAAGTACTTCCTGGTATGGTTACTGTACTGGTAACTTCCCAAAAGAATCTGGATTGTGGTGAGGGAACAGAGAAAATAGCTCATTTAGGACCTGCACTTAGGAAGGGGGTAGGCAGCTGTATATCAGGGAGTATCCATTCTGAGAATAAAAACAGCTGGAGCTTGTTAAGGTAATTACACAGGGGAAAGGATAATGTACTGGGAACTCCTCAGAAGAATCTGATTTGTGGTGAGGGTAGAGAGATAAAACCTCATTTAGGAACGACATGAACATGCTGTGTACGTAGCTGTTTATCAGTAAATATCTCCACTGAGATTAAGAAAAGCAGTAGCTTAATAAATTAAGTACTTCCTGGTATGGTTACTGTACTGGTAACTCCCCAAAAGAATCTAGATTGTGGTGAGGGAACAGAGAAAAAAGCTCATTTAGGACCTGCACTTACGAAGGGGGTAGGCAGCTGTATATCAGGGAGTAAACCTTCTGAGAATAAAAACAGCTGGAGCTTGTTAAGGTAATTACACAGGGGAAAGGATAATGTACTGGGAACTCCTCAGAAGAATGTGATTTGTGGTGAGGGGAGAGAGATAAAAGCTCATTTAGGAAGGACATGAACATGCTGCGTAGGTAGCTGTTTATCAGTAAATATCTCCACTGAGATTAAGAAAAGCAGTAGCTTAATAAATTAAGTACTTCCTGGTATGATTACTGTACTGGTAACTCCCCAAAAGAATCTGGATTGTGGTGAGGAAACAGAGAAAAAAGCTCATTTAGGACCTGCAATTACGAAGGGGGTAGGCAGCTGTATATCAGAGAGTAAACCTTCTGAGAATAAAAACAGCTGGAGCTTGTTAAGGTAATTACACAGGGGAAAGGATAATGTACTGGGAACTCCTCAGAAGAATCTGATTTGTGGTGAGGGGAGAGAGATAAAAGCTCAATTAGGAACGACATGAACATGCTGCGTAGGTAGCTGTTTATCAGAAAATATCTCCACTGAGATTAAGATAAGCAGTTGCTTAATAAATTAAGTACTACCTGGTATGGTTACTGTACTGGTAACTCCCCAAAAGAATCTGGATTGTGGTGAGGGAACAGAGAAAAATGCTCATTTAGGACCTGAACTTACGAAGGGGGTAGGCAGCTGTATATCAGGGAATAAACCTTCTGAGAATAAAAACAGCTGGAGCTTGTTAAGGTAATTACACAGGGGAAAGGATAATGTACTGGGAACTCCTCAGAAGAATCTGATTTGTGGTGAGGGGAGAGAGATAAAAGCTCATTTAGGAACGACATGAACATGCTGCATAGGTAGCTGTTTATCAGTAAATATCTACACTGAGATTAAGAAAAGCAGTAGCTTAATTAAGTACTTCCTGGTATGGTTACTGTACTGGTAACTCCCCAACAGAATCTGGATTGTGTTGAGGGAACAGAGAAAAAAGCTCATTTAGGACTTGCACTTACGAAGGGGGTAGGCAGCTGTATATCAGGGAGTAAACCTTCTGAGAATAAAAACAGCTGGAGCTTGTTAAGGTAATTACCCAGGGAAAGGATAATGTACTGGGAACTCCTCAGAAGAATCTGATTTGTGGTGAGGGGAGAGAGATAAAAGCTCATTTAGGAACGACATGAACATGCTGCGTAGGTAGGTGTTTATCAGTAAATATCTCCACTGAGATTAAGAAAAGCAGTAGCTTAATAAATTAAGTACTTCCTGGTATGGTTACTGTACTGGTAACTCCCCAAAAGAATCTGGATTGTGGTCAGGGAACAGAGAAAAAAAGCTCATTTAGGACCTGCACTTACGAAGGGGGTAGGCAGCTGTATATCAGGGAGTAAACCTTCTGAGAATAAAAACAGCTGGAGCTTGTTAAGGTAATTACACAGGGGAAAGGATAATGTACTGGGAACTCCTCAGAAGAATCTGATTTGTGGTGAGGGCAGAGAGATAAAAGCTCATTTAGGAACGACATGAACATGCTGCGTACGTAGATGTTTATCAGTAAATATCTCCACTGTGATTAAGAAAAGCAGTAGCTTAATAAATTAAGTACTTCCTGGTATGGTTACTGTACTGGTAACTCCCCAAAAGAATCTGGATTGTGGTGAGGGAACAGAGAAAAAAGCTCATTTAGGACCTGCACTTACGAAGGGGGTAGGCAGTTGTATATCAGGGAGTAAACCTTCTGAGAATAAAAACAGCTGGAGCTTGTTAAGGTAATTACACAGGGGAAAGGATAATATACTGGGAACTCCTCAGAAGAATCTGACTTGTGGTGAGGGGAGAGAGATAAAAGCTCATTTAGGAACGACATGAACATGCTGGGTATGTAGCTGTTTATCAGTAAATATCTCCTCTGAGATTAAGAAAAGCAGTAGCTTAATAAATTAAGTACTTCCTGGTATGGATACTGTACTGGTAACTCCCCAAAAGAATCTGGATTGTGGTGAGGGAACAGAGAAAAAAGCTCATTTAGGACCTGCACTTACGAAGGGGGTAGGCTGCTGTATATGAGGGAGTAAACCTTCTGAGAATAAAAACACCTGGAGCTTGTTAAGATAATTACACAGGGGAAAGGATAATGTACTTGGAACTCCTCAGAAGAATCTGATTTGTGGTGAGGGGAGAGAGATAAAAGCTCATTTAGGAACGACATGAACATACTGCGTAGGTAGCTGTTTATCAGTACATATCTCCACTGAGATTAAGAAAAGCAGTAGCTTAATAAATTAAGTACTTCCTGGAATGGTTACTGTACTGGTAACTCCCCAAAAGAATCTGGATTGTGGTGAGGGAACAGAGAAAAAAGCTCATTTAAGACCTGCACTTACGAAGGGGGTAGGCAGCTGTATATCAGGGAGTAAACCTTCTAAGAATAAAAACAGCTGGAGCTTGTTAAGGTAATTAAACAGGGGAAAGGATAATGGACTGGGAACTCCTCAGAGAAATCTGATTTGTGGTGAGGGGAGAGAGATAAAAGCTCATTTAGGAACGACATGAACATGCTGCGTAGGTATCGGTTTTTCAGTAAATATCCCCACTGAGATTAAGAAAAGCAGTAGCTTAATAAATTAAGTACTTCCTGGTATGGTTACTGTACTGGTAACTCCCGAAAAGAATCTGGATTGTGGTGAGGGAACAGAGAAAAAAGCTCATTTAGGACCTGCACTTACGAAGGGGGTAGGCAGTTGTATATCAGGGAGTAAACCTTCTGAGAATAAAAACAGCTGGAGATTGTTAAGGTAATTACACAGGGGAAAGGATAATATACTGGGAACTCCTGAGAAGAATCTGATTTGTGGTGAGGGGAGAGAGATAAAAGCTCATTTAGGAACGACATGAACATGCTGGGTAGGTAGCTGTTTATCAGTAAATATCTCCACTGAGATTAAGAAAAGCAGTAGCTTAATAAATTAAGTACTTCCTGGTATGGATACTGTACTGGTAACTCCCAAAAGAATCTGGATTGTGGTGAGGGAACAGAGAAAAAAGCTCATTTAGGACCTGCACTTACGAAGGGGGTAGGCAGTTGTATATCAGGGAGTAAACCTTCTGAGAATAAAAACAGCTGGAGCTTGTTAAGGTAATTACACAGGGGAAAGGATAATGTACTGGGAACTCCTCAGAAGAATCTGATTTGTGGTGAGGGGAGAGAGTAAAAGCTCATTTAGGAACGACATGAACATGCTGGTATGTAGCTGTTTATCAGTAAATATCTCCACTGAGATTAAGAAAAGCAGTAGCTTAATAAGTTAAGTACTTCCTGGTATGGTTACTGTACTGGTAACTCCCCAAAAGAATCTGGATTTTGTGGTGAGGGAACAGAGAAAAAAGCTCATTTAGGACCTGCACTTACGAAGGGGGTAGGCAGTGTATATCAGGGAGTAAACCTTCTGAGAATAAAAACAGCTGGAGCTTGTTAAGGTAATTACACAGGGGAAAGTATAATGTACTGGGAACTCCTCAGAAGAATCTGATTTGTGGTGAGGGGAGAGAGATAAAGCTCATTTAGGAACGACATGAACATGCTGCGTAGGTAGCTGTTTATCAGTAAATATCTCCACTGAGATTAAGAAAAGCAGTAGCTTAATAAATTAAGTACTTCCTGGTATGGTTACTGTACTGGTAACTCCCCAAAAGAATCTGGATTGTTTTGAGGGAACAGAGAAAAAAGCTCATTTAGGACCTGCACTTACGAAGGGGGTAGGCAGCTGTATATCAGGGAGTAAACCTTCTGAGAATAAAAACAGCTGGAGCTTGTTAAGGTAATTACACAGGGGAAAGGATAATGTACTGGGAACTCCTCAGAAGAATCTGATTTGTGGTGAGGGGAGAGAGATAAAAGCTCATTTAGGAACGACATGAACATGCTGCGTACGTAGCTGTTTATCAGTAAATATCTCCACTGAGATTAAGAAAAGCAGTAGCTTAATAAATTAAGTACTTCCTGGTATGGTTACTGTACTGGTAACTCCCCAAAAGAACCTGGATTGTGGTGAGGAACAGAGAAAAAAGCTCATTTAGGACCTGCACTTACGAAGGGGGTAGGCAGCTGTATATCAGGGAGTAAACCTTCTGAGAATAAAAACAGCTGGAGCTTGTTAAGGTAATTACACAGGGGAAAGGATAATGTACTGGGAACTCCTCAGAAGAATCTGATTTGTGGTGAGGGAGAGAGTAAAAGCTCATTTAGGAAACGACATGAACATGCTGCGTAGGTAGCTGTTTATCAGTAAATATCTCCACTGAGATTAAGAAAAGCAGTAGCTTAATAAATTAAGTACTTCCTGGTATGGTTACTGTACTGGTAACTCCCCAAAAGAATCTGGATTGTGGTTAGTGAACAGAGAAAATAGCTCAATTAGGACCTGCATTTACGAAGGGAGTAGGCAGCTGTATATCAGGGAGTATCCCTTCTGAGAATAAAAACAGCTGGAGCTTGTTAAGGTAATTACACAGGGGAAAGTATAATGTACTGGGAACTCCTCAGAAGAATTTGATTTGTGGTGAGGGGAGAGAGATAAAAGCTCATTTAAGAACGACATGAACATGCTGCATAGGTAGCTGCTTATCAGTAAATATCTCCAATGAGATTAAGAAAAGCAGTAGCTTAATAAATTAAGTACTTCCTGGTATGGTTACTGTACTGGTAACTTCCCAAAAGAATCTGGATTGTGGTGAGGGAACAGAGAAAATAGCTCATTTAGGACCTGCACTTAGGAAGGGGGTAGGCAGCTGTATATCAGGGAGTATCCATTCTGAGAATAAAAACAGCTGGAGCTTGTTAAGGTAATTACACAGGGGAAAGGATAATGTACTGGGAACTCCTCAGAAGAATCTGATTTGTGGTGAGGGTAGAGAGATAAAACCTCATTTAGGAACGACATGAACATGCTGTGTACGTAGCTGTTTATCAGTAAATATCTCCACTGAGATTAAGAAAAGCAGTAGCTTAATAAATTAAGTACTTCCTGGTATGGTTACTGTACTGGTAACTCCCCAAAAGAATCTGGATTGTGGTGAGGGAACAGAGAAAAAAGCTCATTTAGGACCTGCACTTACGAAGGGGGTAGGCAGCTGTATATCAGGGAGTAAACCTTCTGAGAATAAAAACAGCTGGAGCTTGTTAAGGTAATTACACAGGGGAAAGGATAATGTACTGGGAACTCCTCAGAAGAATGTGATTTGTGGTGAGGGGAGAGAGATAAAAGCTCATTTAGGAAGGACATGAACATGCTGCGTAGGTAGCTGTTTATCAGTAAATATCTCCACTGAGATTAAGAAAAGCAGTAGCTTAATAAATTAAGTACTTCCTGGTATGATTACTGTACTGGTAACTCCCCAAAAGAATCTGGATTGTGGTGAGGGAACAGAGAAAAAA
The DNA here is from genome assembly GCF_023159225.1 of Perognathus longimembris pacificus. Classification (NCBI taxonomy): domain Eukaryota; kingdom Metazoa; phylum Chordata; class Mammalia; order Rodentia; family Heteromyidae; genus Perognathus; species Perognathus longimembris. Next base: position 8,666 of record NW_025959213.1, on the reverse strand, counting down.
GCTCATTTAGGACCTGCAATTACGAAGGGGGTAGGCAGCTGTATATCAGGGAGTAAACCTTCTGAGAATAAAAACAGCTGGAGCTTGTTAAGGTAATTACACAGGGGAAAGGATAATGTACTGGGAACTCCTCAGAAGAATCTGATTTGTGGTGAGGGGAGAGAGATAAAAGCTCATTTAGGAACGACATGAACATGCTGCGTAGGTAGCTGTTTATCAGAAAATATCTCCACTGAGATTAAGATAAGCAGTTGCTTAATAAATTAAGTACTACCTGGTATGGTTACTGTACTGGTAACTCCCCAAAAGAATCTGGATTGTGGTGAGGGAACAGAGAAAAATGCTCATTTAGGACCTGAACTTACGAAGGGGGTAGGCAGCTGTATATCAGGGAATAAACCTTCTGAGAATAAAAACAGCTGGAGCTTGTTAAGGTAATTACACAGGGGAAAGGATAATGTACTGGGAACTCCTCAGAAGAATCTGATTTGTGGTGAGGGGAGAGAGCTAAAAGCTCATTTAGGAACGACATGAACATGCTGCATAGGTAGCTGTTTATCAGTAAATATCTCCACTGAGATTAAGAAAAGCAGTAGCTTAATTAAGTACTTCCTGGTATGGTTACTGTACTGGTAACTCCCCAAAAGAATCTGGATTGTGGTGAGGGAACAGAGAAAAAAGCTCATTTAGGACCTGCACTTACGAAGGGGGTAGGCAGCTGTATATCAGGGAGTAAACCTTCTGAGAATAAAAACAGCTGGAGCTTGTTAAGGTAATTACACAGGGGAAAGGATAATGTACTGGGAACTCCTCAGAAGAATCTGATTTGTGGTGAGGGGAGAGAGATAAAAGCTCATTTAGGAACGACATGAACATGCTGCGTAGGTAGCTGTTTATCAGTAAATATCTCCACTGAGATTAAGAAAAGCAGTAGCTTAATAAATTAAGTACTTCCTGGTATGGTTACTGTACTGGTAACTCCCCAAAAGAATCTGGATTGTGGTGAGGGAACAGAGAAAAAAGCTCATTTAGGACCTGCACTTATGAAGGGGGTAGGGAGCTGTATATCAGGGAGTAAACCTTCTGAGAATAAAAACAGCTGGAGCTTGTTAAGGTAATTACACAGGGGAAACGATAATGTACTGGGAACTCCTCAGAAGAATCTGATTTGTTTTGACGGGAGAGAGATAAAAGCTCATTTAGGAACGACATGAACATGCTGCGTAGGTAGCTGTTTATCAGTAAATATCTCCACTGAGATTAAGAAAAGCAGTAGCTTAATAAATTAAGTACTTCTTGGTATGGATACTGTACTGGTAGCTCCCCAAAAGAATCTGGATTGTGGTGAGGGAACCGAGAAAAAAGCTCATTTAGGACCAGCACTTACGAAGGGGGTAGGCAGCTGTATATCAGGGAGTAAACCTTCTGAGAATAAAAACAGCTGGAGCTTGTTAAGGTAATTACACAGGGGAAAGGATAATGTACTGGGAACTCCTCAGAAGAATCTGATTTGTGGTGAGGGGAGAGAGATAAAAGCTCATTTAGGAACGACATGAACATGCTGCGTAGGTAGCTGTTTATCAGTAAATATCTCCACTGAGATTAAGAAAAGCAGTAGCTTAATAAATTAAGTACTTCCTGGTATGGATACTGTACTGGTAACTCCCAAAAGAATCTGGATTGTGGTGAGGGAACAGAGAAAAAAGCTCATTTAGGACCTGCACTTACGAAGGGGGTAGGCAGCAGTATATCAGGGAGTAAAACTTCTGAGAATAAAAACAGCTGGAGCTTGTTAAGGTAATTACACCGGGAAACGATAATGTACTGCGAACTCCTCAGAAGAATCTGATTTGTGGTGATGGGAGAGAGATAAAAGCTCATTAAGGAACGACATGAATATGCAGCGTAAGTAGCTGTTTATCAGTAAATATCTCCACTGAGATTAAGAAAAGCAGTAGCTTAATAAATTAAGTACTTCCTGGTATGGTTACTGTACTGGTAACTTCCGAAAAGAATCTGGATTGTAGTGAGGGAACAGAGAAAAAAGGTCATTTAGGACCTGCACTTACGAAGGGGGTAGGCAGCTGTATATCAGGGAGTAAACCTTCTGAGGATAAAAAGAGCTGGAGTTGTTAAGGTAATTACACAGGGGAAAGGATAATATACTGGGAACTCCTCAGAAGAATCTGATTTGTGGTGAGGGGGAGAGATAAAAGCTCATTTAGGAACGACATGAACATGCTGCGTAGGTAGCTGTTTATCAGTAAATATCTCCACTGAGATTAATAAAATCGATAGCTTAATAAATTTAGTACTTCCCGGTATGGTTACTGTTCTGGTAACTCCCCAAAAGAATATGGATTGTGGTGAGGGAACAGAGAATAAAGCTCATTTAGGACCTGCACTTACGAAGGGGATAAGCAGCTGTATATCAGGCAGTAAACCTTCTGAGAATTAAAACAGCTGGAGCTTGTTAAGGTAATTACACAGGGGAAAGGATAATGTACTGGGAACTCCTCAGAGGAATCTGATTTGTGGCGAGGGGAGAGAGATAAAAGCTCATTTAGGAACGACATGAACATGCTCTGTAGGTAGCTGTTTATCAGTAAATATCTCCACTGAGTTTAAGAAAAGCAGTAGCTTAATTATTTAAGTACTTCCTGGTATGGTTACTGTACTGGTAACGCCCAAAAAGAATCTGGATTGTGGTGAGGGAACAGAGAAAAAAGCTCATTTAGGACCTGCACTTACGAAGGGGTTAGGCAGCTGTATATCAGGGAGTAAACCTTCTGAGAATAAAAACAGCTGGAGCTTGTTAAGGTAATTACACAGGGGAAAGGATAATGTACTGGGAACTCCTCAGAAGAATCTGATTTGTGGTGAGGGGAGAGAGATAAAAGCTCATTTAGGAACGACATGAATATGCTGCGTAGGTAGCTGTTTATCAGTAAATATCTCCACTGAGATTAAGAAAAGCAGTAGCTTAATAAAATAAATACTTCCTGGTATGGATACTGTACTGGTAGCTCCCCAAAAGAATCTGGATTGTGGTGAGGGAACCGAGAAAAAAGCTCATTTAGGACCAGCACTTACGAAGGGGGTAGGCAGCTGTATATCAGGGAGTAAACCTTCTGAGAATAAAAACAGCTGGAGCTTGTTAAGGTAATTACACAGGGGAAAGGATAATGTACTGGGAACTCCTCAGAAGAATCTGATTTGTGGTGAGGGGAGAGAGATAAAAGCACCTTTAGGAACGACATGAACATGCCGGGTAGGTAGCTGTTTATCAGTAAATATCTCCACTGAGATTAAGAAAAGTATTAGCTTAATAAATTAAGTACTTCCTGGTACGGTTACTGTACTGGTAACTCCCCAAAAGAATCTGGATTGTGGTGAGGGAACAGAGAAAAAAGCTCATTTAGGACCTGCACTTAGGAAGGGGGTAGGCAGCTGTGTATCAGGGAGTAAACCTTCTGAGAATAAAAACACCTGGAGCTTGTTAACGTAATTACACAGGGGAAAGGATAATGTACTGGGAACTCCTCAGAAGAATCTGATTAGTGGTGAGGGGAGAGAGATAAAAGCTCATTTAGGAACGACATGAACATGCTGCGTAGGTAGCTGTTTATCAGTAAATATCTCCACTGAGATTAAGAAAAGCAGTAGCTTAATAAATTAAGTACTTCCTGGTATGGATACTGTACTGGTAACTCCCCAAAAGAATCTGGATTGTGGTGAGGGAACAGAGAAAAAAGCTCATTTAGGAACGACATGAACATGCTGCGTAGGTAGCTGTTTATCAGTAAATATCTCCACTGAGATTAAGAAAAGCAGTAGCTTAATAAATTAAGTACTTCCTGGTATGGATACTGTACTGGTAACTCCCCAAAAGAATCTGGATTGTGGTGAGGGGAAAGAGATAAAAGCTCATTTAGGAACGACATGAACATGCTGCGTAGGTAGCTGTTTATCAGTAAATATCTCCACTGAGATTAAGAAAAGCAGTAGCATAATTAATTAAGTACTTCCTGGTATGGTTACTGTACTGGTAATTCCCCAAAAGAATCTTGATTGTGGTGAGGGAACAGAGAAAAAAGTTCATTTAGGACGTGCACTTACGAAGGGGGTAGGCAGCTGTATATCAGGGAGTAAACCTTCTGAGAATAAAAACACCAGGAGCTTGTTCAGGTAATTGCACAGGGGAAAGGATAATGTACTGGGAACTCCTCAGAAGAATCTGATTTGTGGTGAGGGGAGAGAGATAAAAGCTCATTTAGGAACGACATGAACATGCTGCGTAGGTAGCTGTTTATCAGTAAATATCTCCACTGAGATTAAGAAAAGCAGTAGCTTAATAAATCAAGTACTTCCTGGTATGGATACTGTACTGGTAACTCCCCAAAAGAATCTGGATTGTGGTGAGGGAACAGAGAAAAAAGCTCATTTAGGAACGACATGATCATGCTGCGTAGGTAGCTGTTTATCAGTAAATATCTCCACTGAGATTAAGAAAAAGCAGTAGCTTAATAAATTAAGTACTTCCTGGTATGGTTCCTGTACTGGTAACTCCCAAAAGAATCTGGATTGTGGTGAGGGAACAGAGAAAAAAGCTCATTTAGGACCTGCACTTACGAAGGGGGTAGGCAGCTGTATATCAGGGAGTAAACCTTCTGAGATAATAAAAACAGCTGGAGCTTGTTAAGGTAATTACACAGGGGAAAGGATAATGTACTGGGAAATCCTCAGAAGAATCTGATTTGTGGTGAGGGGAGAGAGAAAAAAGCTCATTTAAGAACGACATGAACATGCTGCATAGGTAGCTGTTTATCAGTAAATATCTCCACTGGGTTTAAGAAAGGCAGTAGCTTAATAAATTAAATACTTCCTTGTATAGTTACTGTACTGGTAACTCCCCAAAAGAATCTGGATTGTGGTGAGGGAACAGAGAAAAAAGCTCATTTATGGACCTGCACTTACGAAGGGGGTAGGCAGCTGTATATCAGGGAGTAAACCTTCTGAGAATAAAAACAGCTGGAGCTTGTTAAGGTAATTACACAGGGGAAAGGATAATGTACTGGGAACTCCTCATAAGAATCTGATTTGTGGTGAGGGGAGAGAGATAAAAGCTCATTTAGGAACGACATGAACATGCTGCGTAGGTACCTGTTTATCAGTAAATATCTACACTGAGATTAAGAAAAGCAGTAGCTTAATAAACTAAGTACTTCCTGGTATGGTTACTGTACTGGTAACTCCCCAAACGAGAATCTGGATTGTGGTGAGGGAACAGAGAAAAAAGCTCATTTAGGACCTGCTCTTACGGAGGGGGTAGGCAGCTGTATATCAGGAGTAAACCTTCTGAGAATAAAAACAGCTGGAGCTTGTTAAGGTAATTTACACAGGGAAAAGGATAATGTACTGGGAACTCCTCAGAAGAATCTGATTTGTGGTGAGGGGAGAGAGATTAAAAGCTCATTTAGGAACGACATGAACATGCTGCGTAGGTAGCTGTTTATCAGTAAATATCTCCACTGAGATTAAAAAAAACAGTAGCTTAATAAATTAAGTAATTCCTGGTATGGTTACTGTACTGGTAACTCCCCAAAAGAATCTAGATTGTGGTGAGGGAACAGAGAAAAAGCTCATTAGGACCTACACTTACAAAGGGGGTAGGCAGCTTTATATAAGGGAGTAAACCTTCTGAGAATAAAAACAACTGGAGCTTGTTCAGGTAATTACACAGGGGAAAGGATAATGTACTGGGAACTGCTCAGAAGAATCTGATTTGTTGTGAGGGGAGAGAGAAAAAAGCTCATTTAGGAACGGCATGAACATGCTTGCGTAGGTAGCTGTTTATCAGGGAGTAAATATCTCCTTCTGAGATTAAGAAAAGCAGTAGCTTAATAAATTAAGTACTTCCTGGTATGGTTACTGTACTGGTAACTCCCCCAAACAATCTGGATTGTGGTGAGGGAACAGAGAAAAAAGCTCATTCAGGACCTGCAATTACGAAGGGGGTAGGCAGCTGTATATCAGGGAGTATGGCTCCTGAGAATAAAAACAGCTGGAGCTTGTTAAGGTAATTACACAGGGGAAAGGATAATGTACTGGGAACTCCTCAGAAGAATCTGATTTGTGGTGAGGGGAGAGAGATAAAAGCTCATTTAGGAACGCCTTATGAACATGCTGCCTAGGTAGCTGTTTATCAGTAATATCTCCACTGAGATTAAGAAAGCAGTAGCTTAATAAATCAAGTACTTCCTGGTAAGGATACTGTACTGGTAACTCCCCAAAGAATCTGGATTGTGGTGAGGGAACAGAGAAAAAAGCTCATTTAGGAATGACATGAACATGCTGCGTAGGTAGCTGTTTATCAGTAAATATCTCCACTGAGATTAAGAAAAGCAGTAGCTTAATAAATTAAGTACTTCCTGGTATGGTTACTGTACTGGTAACTCCCCAAAAGAATCTGGATTGTGGTGAGGGAACAGAGAAAAAAGCTCATTTAGGACCTGCACTTACGAAGGGGGTAGGCAGCTGTGCATCAGGGAGTAAACCTTCTGAGAATAAAAACAACTGGAGCTTGTTAAGGTAATTAAACAGGGGAAAGGTTACTGTACTGGGAACTCCTCAGAAGAATCTGATTTCTTGTGAGGGGAGAGAGATAAAAGCTCATTTAGGAACGACATGAACATGCTGCGTCCGTAGCTGTTTATCAGTAAATATCTCCAGTGTGATTAAGAACAGCAGTAGCTTAATAAATTAAGTACTTCCTGGTATGGTTACTGTACTGGTAACTCCCCAAAACAATCTGGATTGTGGTGAGGGAACAGAGAAAAAAGCTCATTTATGACCTGCACTTACGAAGGGGTTAGGCAGTTGTATATCAGGGAGTAAACCTTCTGAGAATAAAAAACAGCTGGAGCTAGTTAAGGTAATTACACAGGGGAAAGTATAATGTACTGGGAACTCCTCAGAAGAATCTGATTTGTGGTGAGGGGAGAGAGATAAAAGCTCATTTAGGAACGACATGAACATGCTGCGTAGGTAGCTGTTTATCAGTAAATATCTCCACTGAGATTAAGAAAAGCAGTAGCTTAATAAATTAAGTACTTCCTGGAATGGTTACTGTACTGGGTAACTCCCCAAAGAATCTGGATTGTGGTGAGGGAACAGAGAAAAAAGCTCATTTAGGACCTGCACTTACGAAGGGGTAGGCAGCTGTATATCAGGGAGTAAACCTTCTGAGAATAAAAACAGCTGGAGCTTGTTAAGGTAATTACACAGGGGAAAGGATAATGTACTGGGAACTCCTCAGAAGAATCTGATTTGTGGTGAGGGGAGAGAGATAAAAGCTCATTTAGGAACGACATGAACATGCTGCATAGGTAGCTGTTTATCAGTAAATATCTCCACTGAGATTAAGAACAGCATTAGCTTATAAATTTAAGTACTTCCTGGTATGGTTACTGTACTGGTAACTCCCCAAAAGAATCTGGATTGTGGTGAGGGAACAGAGAAAAAAGCTCATTTAGGACCTGCACTTACGAAGGGGTAGGCAGCTGTATATCAGGTAGTAAACCTTCTGAGAATTAAAAACAGCTGGAGCTTGTTAAGGTAATTACACAGGGGAAAGGATAATGTACTGGGAACTCCTCAGAAGAATCTGATTTGTGGTGAGGGGAGAGAGATAAAAGCTCATTTAGGAACGACATGAACATGCTGCGTAGGTAGCTGTTTATCAGTAAATATCTCCACTACGATTAAGAAAAGCAGTAGCTTAATAAATTAAGTACTTCCTGGTATGGTTACTGTACTGGTAACTCCCCAAAAGAATCTGGATTGTGGTGAGGGAAAAGAGAAAAAAGCTCATTTAGGACCTGCACTTACGAAGGGTTTAGGCAGCTGTATATCAGGGAGTAAACCTTCTGAGAATAAAAACAGCTGGAGCTTGTTAAGGTAATTACACAGGGGAAAGGATAATGTACTGGGAACTCCTCAGAAGAATCTGATTTGTGGTGAGGGGAGAGAGATAAAAGCTCATTTAGGAACGACATGAACATGCTGCGTAGGTAGCTGTTTATCAGTAAATATCTCCACTGAGATTAAGAAAAGCATTAGCTTAATAAATAAAGTACTTCCTGGTATGGTTACTGTACTGGTAACTCCCCAAAAGAATCTGGATTGTGGTGAGGGAACAGAGAAAAAAGCTCATTTAGGACCTGCACTTACGAAGGGGGTAGGCAGCTGTATATCAGGGAGTAAACCTTCTGAGAATAAAAACAGCTGGAGCTTGTTAAGGTAATTACACAGGGGAAAGGATAATGTACTGGGAACTCCTCAGAAGAATCTGATTTGTGGTGAGGGGAGAGAGATAAAAGCTCATTTAGGAACGACATGAACATGCTGCGTAGGTAGCTGTTTATCAGTAAATATCTCCACTGAGATTAAGAAAAGAGTAGCTTAATAAATTAAGTACTTCCTGGTATGGTTACTGTACTGGTAACGCCCAAAAGAATCTGGATTGTGGTGAGGGAACAGAGAAAAAAGCTCATTTAGGACCTGGACTTACGAAGGGGGGTAGGCAGTTGTATATCAGGGAGTAAACCTTCTGAGAATAATAACAGCTGGAGCTTGTTAAGGTAATTACACAGGGGAAAGGATAA
>NW_025959212.1:0-30865 GCF_023159225.1 Perognathus longimembris pacificus | reverse complement strand
ACAATCATAAGTAAATAAAGAAGACATAGTCCTGACAATTATTTTACAGTTGCCCATGTGGTCACCTGTGGTTACTTATAATTACTTTCTCTCTCTACTTATTCTGTTTTCCCTTTGTCTCACCAAGCTACTTATGGTTTTATACTGGGCCAGGTAATACAAACCTTCATTCTTAAAGGGTCTGTACAACTGATAGTCCATTAGATATGGTAACTGTAATAGTTTCCCATCGGGGTGGGAATGTGACTTAGTGGTAGAGTGCTTGCCTAGCATGCATGAAACCCTGGGTTCGATTCCTCAGCACCACATATATAGAAAAAGCCAGAAGTGTCTCTGTGGCTCAAGTGGCAGAGTGCTAGCCTTGAACAAAAAGAAGCCAGGGACAGTGCTCAGGCCCTGAGTCCAAGCCCTAGGACTGGCAAAAAAAAAAAAAATAGTTTTCCATCGACCCTAATCACAGAACACGTTAATACCAAAAGGCACCTTCGGGGATCTTCTAGGACCCAGACACTAGGAAGTAGCTATCCGATGCCCCCTGATTGCAAACAGATCCATCACCCCAGCCAGCACAGTAGCTTCCTTCTTTGCTTGTCCATTCAGAGGCATGAGAAAGCCACAGCGTCCAGGGAGCAGAATTCACTTCCAGTTCAATGGAACCATTGTGTCTCCCGATTGAAACATTCCTTCCTTTAGGACAAAGGCCTCTAGGTCAGCACAAAGTAAGATCATAGGAACAGGAACCAAAAATTTTGTTAATGGGTCACTAAGAGTAATCGTGGTGTCACTACCATGTTCACCATATGATTCTTCAATCCATTGATTCTAATTTCAGAGAAAAATCCCACCTATTCAATTCACAGTATCACAGTCTCCTGGGGAAGCTTGGTAGGCTTGATGGGAGTTATGGCATCATGACAAAGTCTTCCACCACACTGTCCTGCCAGCAGCTGCAGGATGTCATAGCAAACCAGTGAATTCTACCACCATGAGCATTATGTCTATCCTTTGCTGGAAGGTGAGTCCCTTGACCAGAAGCAATGCTATTTGAATACCATGATGGCAGATCAGACATTCTATAAGTCCATGGATGGTAATTTATCACAATCATTGCATGCAAGGAAGGTGTATATATAGGAAATGAGAATTCCAGTAAGAACAAATACTGCTCTATGACAAAAGTGATCCGAAGAAATATATCCACCATCATTAGCTTCAATCACTCTGGAAAACAGTACCCTATCAGCCACCACTACTCATCTCTTTGGTCAGCTGACTGGGCAATCAGCAATGGCCATAGCTGGGTCAGCATGGCGAGTCAGTCATGCTTTCGAAGCCATGCATAGTCCCCACCCAGTGGTTCATGGCCATTTTGCACATGGCTCCATTGTGTAAGAACAGAAGTGGCATGGAAAAAGGATGATTTCTAGCCACAAAAAGGAGCAATCTTTTCACTTAATTACAAACATCATCCTCCACTCAGGTTATCTTTTGGTATTGTGCCCACTCAGCAAGTTCTACCACCTACCTTATCCCCAATTTCCTTGTGACCAATTTTCCAGTCATGCCTCTTCTAAGTCCCTAACCAGCTAGCCAAACAATTCACACAAGAGCTCATACATCCATAAAGTCACTCAACTGGCCCCTTCTCCCTGTAAGCCAACCAACAGAGACACTGCTCAATGTTCTGCCCACCTAGAGAATTTCCCTTTACCAGCGTCCTTTCAAGGTCATCCTAGTACACAGTCAAAGTGCTACAACTATCTACTCTTACATGGTGCCTGAATATCACACAGAAGGTTCTGTAAAGCAGGCCCCAGTTTCTTCTTCTGTCAGCTGATCACAGGAAACTTACTCTAAAGCCACAGGTATGGAATGAGAAGAATAAGAGTGCGACAGGACTTCAGGCCATAGGCATTTGGGCTATTTCTTATAACTTACTTGTTCCTCTCTTTACTACTGGGAAGCATGTATATTCTCATCTGAATATTTGAGAGGTATTGAATTTTTGAAATCTATTTTGAGATTCTATCGTTTTAGATTTTCAGAGGAATAGGAGTAGAAAGAATCATCAAGAATAAAGATTAACAGAGTTTTAATCTCACATCCTATTATTATTTTTCCAATTTCACCAAAACCTCATTTTTTCAGACTAGTGTTCAATTGAAATCCTCTTAATGCTCATGAGGCTTTTGTGGCAACATGGCAAAACGTCTAAGAATTACAAAGACCTAAGTTTGATATTTGCCAATACCATTGCTGAAGTCTTGGCAATTAAATCTCTAGGCCTCCTGTAAATTTGGGTGTTACGCATAAACTCAATCTACCTTCTGAGAGTACAGGGTAGATGTTGAGTGTTCTCACCACAAAAATGATAATAATGTGCAATATATATGTTAGCTAGATTTAACCACTCTATATGTAAAATATGTTGTACTTGATAAGTATGTATCATTTTACCTGTAGATTTTTATAAATATGTTGATTAAAAATGGAGGGAATACTACCTATGAGATACTGAATGGGCTCTAAGAAAATGAGTTCAATCAGGGAAAAGCCTTTTACAGGTAATGTTTATATTTGAACAAGAGCTTAGGATTTTTGTTTTTTTTTTCTTTAGAAATTTTATTTAAATATACGGAAAATAGTTATGGATGGCAAAAGGTGCTACTTATCCTGTATTTTTTATTTTTGTAATTTTTTATTCTTTTATTATTTAAAAGGTGATGTACAGAGAGATTACAAGAACATGTCAGGTAATGAGTACATTTCTTTTTAGACAATGTCACCCCTTCCGCAAGCTCTCTCCCTGTGTTTTCTTCCATTCCCCCCACACAAGTTATATAGTTAATTTTCAACATAGTGTCTAGTGAGTATGTCTCTGTTTCTTTCATGGTTTTGAGCATCACAGTTATTGATAGCATGTCTGAACCTGCTTCCTGGCTCTCCCATTGCACTCCTTGATCCCAATCATTCTACAACACCACAGTAATCAAGGGGATCTTTCTAAAACATGGCACGTCACTTTTCTAGCTAAAACTTTCCAATGTGTTCTTAGAATATTTGAAATTAAGTCTAAACTTTCTATTATGGTTAATGAAAACTACACACAACTTCTTTTATGACTCTATATCAGTTTCCTTTTAGGCTAGATAAAGTGTGAAGTACCCTGCACACACACACACACACACACACACACACACACACACACACACACACACACAACTCCTTTAGTTCTTACAAGAAAGTTTGAGAAGGTTGGCTGAAAGAGAGAAAAAAGTTGAGGAATTAAGATTAACAAACCTTCCCTAGAGCACCTAATTAGTAAGGCTTGCAAGTGCTTCACACCCAGTTTTCAACAATATCTAGCACTTACTACATATCTTCTGCTAGACACTGAATGAATGTCTTTATATAAAGGTAACCACTTAATAGGACATATGCCACATGATGATATTATTATTCTCAAATGGAGAAAAACGCTTGGACTCAAACAAGTTAAGTAACTGGATTAAGTCACAGAAGTAGGAAATGGCAAGGCTGGAGTTTAAATAAACCCAGGACAGTCCCACTTCATACTGCTAACCCTAAGCATTTCTTCCTCCACATCCTCCTGCTCTTCCTCTTCCTATTATGCCAGTCCTGGAGCTCAAGCTCATAGCCTGGGAACTGTCCCTGGCTTATTTTGAAGAGCTTAGGTTTTTAAATTCATTTTTAGCAAGTTTACTTAGGCTCATCTACCCTCCCATTGCAAAATGAAAAAGTTCATATTATTCTGTATGAGTCAGTACTTTGCTGAGATAAATTTTTTCAATACCATCTGTTTCATCAAATAAAATTCCTACTCTACATTAAAGATCAGCTATTGTATCATTCATAACATCTGTACAAATACAATTTCGAGATATGTAAGGGGGTTGGAAATTTTTATCTGTCATATATTATGTTCCTACAGCTTGTTTTATGCTGTATTTTGGAGTCCAACTGGAAGATAAATCTTTGCCCCTCTGTCTGAAGTAGTTTCACGTACAACCCGTTTATGATTATAACTCTGTTGTAGTTCCTATCTCTTATATTTTTAGAGTTTTAACTCATTCCATGTTTGAAACAAAAGACAATCGCTGTGCTATTTGTCTATGAAAGGTGATTGTGCACAGTTTAACATTTGGCAAGCAAACGAGAACCATGACTATTTCTGTTAACATAGGAGGAATCCCCATCAGGGAAGTGACTTCAACTGAAAGGAAATATTTGGATAGGAGGAAGAGGGAAGAAAAGAAAAAGAGCAAATAAAACTTGTCAAGGGACCACTGTGTTGGGAGCCTTTTCTCTAGACTCGGTGCATTGAAAAACTCCATTATGGAGGTATCATTCACATTCACACACGAGCAAAACAGTATCAAAGACTATTATTCCACACCACAGCTAATATGGTGAAGAGGGGAATGGATCCCAGCTGTCTCCTCCATGAAATTGTGCAGCTTTCAGATTGAAGCTAAGTGGACAGCATATCTACTCTGTAGCATAGTGGAGAGGGAAAGAAATGAGTCCCAGATTGGATAGTGAAAGAGTGCCAACTTCAGAAAAGAACCACTGAAGGAGGGTGGGGAGAGAGGAGAGATGAGGTGCAACAGTTATCACCAGCACAAAGGAGGAAAGATAATTTCAAAGGAAGGGTACTTGAGAATGGTCAGCATTAGGAAGTTCAATCAATAAAAGAACAGGCTCTCCACCTGCTAATGCAATCACCATTAACCCAAAAAAGCATACAAATCATCATTAATGCCTTCTTCTCCCTCACCAATTAGTAGCAGGGTTCAAATGAATTCCCTTGCCAGGCCTTCCTTTCCATCCTTTCTGCCCTCACTCTACTTCAAACGTTTACTCCCCAGCTGAGAAACTTGTAGCCTGGTCTTATGGTTTCTAGTTGGTGCCCTGGATTCACCCAGCTTCTTCTCTTCAAAATAGTTTCATGTGACTCTTCTGTGCAGAGTTCAAAAGGGATTTCCCCCCACACCCTGTCACAAATCCAGTATTTTTCCAGTCTTTACACTCTCTAGACACCTTTTTACTTTTAAGCCGCTGTCCCATATGACACTAACTAACCCTATGAGCTTTATCTGCTTGACTTGATCAGTGGCTGTGAACTACTTGCTCTCTGACCTTTATTCTATCTGTACCTCAGTTTATCAGCTGCAAACATGGAAAATAATTTTTTTAAGAAAAAATAGTGCTTATCCCCTATAATTAGAGAATAAAACATGCAAAACCTCTAGTGCCTGACTGCACTATTGAATAAGCACTCAATGAATTTTAGTTATAATTGTAGTAACTTTATGATTTTATAATTAACTTTTCAGCTAAATGTCATACAAAAAACCCCCCAACAACAACAAATAGGACCATGAACAGTGTATTGGTACCATGTAACATTTAGCCTCCACGTTATGCTTTTAGCCACTTTGCCATGATCCCAACAAACTGCCCAAGTTCTGCCTCTAAAAGGCTCTCCATGTATTCTGACTATCTACTCTGAAGAGCCTGTCATACTTAAATGACTGATTCCTAAATATAGTCATTCTAAATCCAATCACTGCCCTTTCAGAAGCGTTGTCGCTGAACTCTTTCTGAGAGCAATGGCCTACCAACTTGGAATATTTTTACTTTTTGTGTAATGCTTATTATTTATTGCTTGTAATTTTTTTGCCAGTCCTGGGGCTTGAACTCAGGGACCTGGGCACTGTCACTGAGCTTCTTTTGCAGAAGGCTAGCATGCCAACAGTTGAGCCACAGCATCACTTCTGGCTTTTTCTGTTTATGTGGTACTGAAGAATCGAACCCAGGGCTTCGTGCATGCTAGGCAAGCACTATACCACTAAGGCACATTCCCAGCCCTGATTGCTTTGGTAAACTTTTAAACTACTATATTTTCCTATCACTTTTAAGTCTACAAATCACTTTGAAATCCATCTGCTCCTTAGGTTTCATTTCCCTGACTATGATTGCCTGCCCAGGTGGCAGGAACTGAGATTTTGCTTGTCTATGTAACTCTGCCCTGCCAGGGCACTGCCAGGGAGCAGATTCCTAAACACAGGCGCATGAAGGGCATGGATTGTCCTATGCACACAGCTTCACCGTCACTGAAGAAAGAAACAAACTACTTTTCAAGTAAGAAAAAAAGTCAATTAAGGTTTTTAAGGATCTCACTTTTCCTCCAAGAAATAACTTTCCAACTTTCTAGCAAATCTCTTTTTAGTTCAAATACCTGATGCTGCAACGGTCATCTCTGTCTTGATACATCTTAATGGCTAGCAAAGTGTGGGGAGGGGTAGTTGCCATAGTGACCAAGAGAAATGTCTGTAGACAGACAATTTCTGTCACTGAGACAGAAGAGTATTTCCTGTTCATCCCATCTCTAGTTTGATTTAGTATAGTAAAGCTCCAAGGCAAGTCGATTCATTTCAATTACAGAAGACATTGCTCTGGTTCTGACTCCGCAGGAATGGTACCAGTAATGTGTCACCAACACTTGACAATGGCTCAGTCTCAGCAATAGTTTGACAAAAGAAGAATCTCACCACTTGTTGACTGACACCAGAAGAGTCACATCAGTAATCAATAACAGTTCAGTCTCACTCATATTTTTGTGTGCCTTAGGACTGGAGTTAAGATTGCCACAGAAATGAAATCAACTATGAAAGATATTCATTTGTAATTCTAAGTGCTTACATTCACATAAACAATTATTTAACATGTACACAGGCCAGTAGTTACTACCTATTTCCATTATTCATCATTTTCTCTGGCACCTTTCACCACTTAATCCCATTTTTTCCAAAATTAAAATTTAAAGAGGCAACTTCAGTCTGGTTTGGACAATGACACCATTCACTGGGAGACACAGGAGAAGAAGATGGGTCGGGAGTGAGGTTAAATTCATCCTGAGCCATTCTAGATTTTATAATGCCCAGCTAGACTTGTGTGCTGTTGGCCAAATTCTTCTAAAAAGCTATCCCATTAAGCCCAGCACAAGGTCGACTAATGCCTTCTGGCTTCTGTGAGTCTGAGGTTCGTATCTCTGATATTAGATAATCCATTTCACTGGATGCTACAGAGACCATTCTTTTGCAGAGGAAAACGAGTATTTCCAACTTCAAAATAGACTTGCTAAAAGGTAGATTTCTCATTTCTAGTTAGGCGATTTATAATGTCTTCTTGTAATAAGGCATATGTGAAGTTGGTTCAGATCCAGGTCTATGGATCATGCTCTTGTTCAAAACACACTTGATATTACAATTTCAACCATGTCACCAAGATGGGGGGAAAATCATGGTTTAGTATGCTGAGCAAAGTTGACTCACTGATCATCCAGGATTTAATCAGAAAATGCTCAAGATTTCAAGGCAAATATGAGCTGTAGCTGCTCATCTCTCCTAGTTCTAATCTATTACCCTATTTGGTACCATTAGAGAACCGGAGCAGAGCATTCAACACAACCTAACATGTCAGACTAGACAACTTGTATGCAATAAAAAGGCCAAAGGCAGATTTAAACATCAAATGACCCATTTTCTTCAAACACATTGACACTCTGATTTCTCTTTAGTCTTTTTCAACAATGATATTGTCTTTATACGTGTTTATTACAATAAATTCATACCAAATCAATAAATTCTTACACTTGCATGAGATTTTTGTTTTTGTTTGTCCTGGGACTTGAACTCTGGGCACTGTCCCAAGCAACTTTTGCTCAAGGCTGGCATTCTACCACATGAGCCACAGTGCCATTTCCAGATTTTTCTGAGTAGTTTATTGAGTAAGAGTCTCATAAGCTTTCTTGCCCCAAGTAGCTTCAAACTGCAATCCTCAGATCTCACCCTCCTGAGAAGCTAGGGTTACAGGCATTGATTCCTGGTCCTACCTTTGCCTACGTTTCTTTGCTGTGGTGTATACGTTAAAGAACAGGAAGTTCTAATGTTTCTTACTATCAGTGGAACTATGTTGAAAACTTAGAAATAACTTGAGAATACCAACATTAGGATTCATCGCCATGATGTGGCAAAGGCATGGGAGGTTTAGAAATCTTCACATGTGATAGACAGACTCTTCTGAAGAGACAATGCCCCTATTAAACTTATGGCTTCTAATGTGTAACCTCCCAACATCCTAAAAATATCCAGAGACTTTTATGTTTCTGGTACTAAAGTTTGTAAGATATGGTGAACAGAGGATGTTGTCCTAATGACCTAGGACTAGATTTCATAACTACATAGATGCCCTCATACTAATTAATATGATCATCTTAACTACCATCTGAAACAGTATTCATTGTTGAGGAGAAAAAAACCACAGGCTATTCTCAGCCACAGAACATGACCAAAAATTGTGGATACACATTTCTTTCTGTATAGCTGAATTGCATGTCATCGTCTGATGAAAACCAACCCAAAATTACAGTTATAATCTAGTTATAATAATGTCAAGCCAGACTCTGGACAACCTGCTTCTGGTAGTCCTCTCCAGGCTGGTATGGCCCGTGCCTTTGTCAGATTAACTGCATGGCCCACATCTGAGGTCATCCTAAATCTCATGATGGAGAAGAACAACTCAAATACTCAACTACAACTAGTTTAATTGGCTGTGAACTTCCATAGGTTTGGGATTATTGTGTTTGGGGATGAGAATTTTAGGGGATTAACAATATTTGAAAAACACAGTCATTTTTTCCAAATATAATATCAGAAAAAACTCCATTTGGGTTGGCCTAGCATGCTCAAGACCCTGGGTTTGATTCCCAGTGCTGCAAGAAAAGAATAAGAGGGCTGGGGATATGGCCTAGTGGCAAGAGTGCTTGCCTCGTGTACATGAGGCCCTGGGTTCGATTCCTCAGCACCACATATACAGAAAATGGCCAGAAGTGGCGCTGTGGCCTCAAGTGGCAGAGTGCTAGCCTTGAGCAGGAAGAAGCCAGGGACAGTGCTCAGGCCTGAGTTCATGGCCAAAAAAAAAAAAAAGAAAAGAAAAAGAAGAAAGCTGGAGAGGGGGAGAGAAGGTAACAGAAGAGGGGCAAGGGGAAAGAGAGGGAGAGAAAGGGGAAGGGACAAGAGAAGGAGGGGAGAGGAATAGGAAAGGAAGGAAGGGAGAAGGGGATGGGAAGACAAAGGAGAGGTGAAGAGAAGGAGAGAGAAGAGGGGGAAGATGAAACACACTCCCAATTCTTTGTCACTCAGTGACAAACACAATCAAATTCTTATCCCTATACCTGGGAAATGAAGGAAATGCAATGAAGCTGGGTATTGGGGGCACCAGGGCTCACATTCAGACCCAGTGACTCCAGACTCTGAGACAGAAGAATTGATTGAGCACTTTGCCTTAATACCAGCCAAGGCAACACAGCCAGACCCTGCCTTCCAGTATAATTCTTTTTTTTTTTTTTGGCCAGTCCTGGGCCTTGGACTCAGGGCCTGAGCACTGTCCCTGGCTTCTTCCCGCTCAAGGCTAGCACTCTGCCACTTGAGCCACAGCGCCGCTTCTGGCCGTTTTTCTGTATATGTGGTGCTGGGGAATCGAACCTAGGGCCCTCGTGTATCCGAGGCAGGCACTCTTGCCACTAGGCTATATCCCCAGCCCTCCAGTATAATTTCTACTCATTAAAAATGAAGTCTAAAATACAAGTCAAATTAAATCCTCTAGCGACCTTAAAGGTAAGTCGTAGCTAACAAACAAACAACCTATTTCAATTCAGAACAGTAAATATTCTTTATTCATGTGGATTTGTAAAGATCTAGTAATCTGAAGACCACCACAAAATAAGGAAACTAGAGAAAAGCTCAAAAAAAATGTTCACAGTGTTCTTGACCAAACTAAATAAAATCCCATTGTAATTTTCAGCATAAGAAAATGTTTAATTCTTTGCTCTTTTTCTTGAGTCAGCATAACTTCCTGTATCTGCCTTATGGATAGCATTGGATGAGCCAGCCTAAGAGAACTGGAGTCCTGTTCTTACTGTTCATCTGCTGTTTGGATCTAGCCCATTGCGACTTTCCTTATTTATGACACAAATTCATCAAGATCACTTCATTAGTAATGGAAAAACTGTACATGGAACAAGAAATTATTTGCGGGAAAAATCTAAAACTTTCAAAGTTGAAATTATTTCACCATAAAATTTGGACTGCAATTAAGTTGTCACACTGATTGAAAATTCACTTCGGAGCATTTTTTTTCCAGAAAAAAAAGCTTTTCTATCTGTAACATATTACAAGGAGAACACGCAACAATGCAGAGGAAATAGCATCAGCATCAAGAGATTTGGATGACTAAAGAACATCTGCAATAATTTTAGCATTTACCGTTTTCCTTTGATTTCTCTGCAGAGAAAATACTTCATTATACAAAATAACTCTGCTAGAAAAAGAATGTATGCCCACATCCTCATGATTCCTACGTATGTAGTAATACATACTATATATATAAATATATATAAATAAATATATATATATATATTTCATACCGTAAAGTATGGCTGTTGAGGTGGAAAGCAATGTCTAGTATCCAAGAATGCAAAGCGAGCAAAACAAGCCACTGTTATGCATGGACATAGACCACCTCTCCATAACACACAAGATACCTGTTCTGGAATTTCTTCTTGTTAAGTAAGCTGTTTCATTAAGAATAAGAAAAATAATTGTTTTACTGCTTTTCAATTAACCTGTATGAGCTATTTCTCAAAAACTAACAAAATAATGCTAGGCACCATTGGCTCATGCTTACACTCCAGCTACTGATGAGGCTGAGAGCTGAGGGTTGCTGTTTGAAGCCAGCCCTACCAGTAAGACTGTGAGCCTGTTATCACCAAGTAACCAGTCAAAAAAAAAAAAAAAGCCTCTGAGTAGAGCTGTGGCTCATGTGGTAGAGCACTAATCTTGATTTTAAAAAAGTAAAAATTCAGACCACTCCCAGGCCCTGAATTCAAGCACCCAACAGGCACAAACATACTCTAAAATGAAACATGTAAAGATACACGCAAACCTAATTCAATAATTAATGAAACAGAAAAAGACTCAGGGTCCATCATGATACCCTAGTATGAATGAGCAAAGTTGAGTAAATGCTAAACATGGCGTGTTTTCCCCTGCTCAGGCGAGGCCAGCCAGGTTTTAGTAAGGTTCCACAATGAATGAGGCCCCACAGGACTCCTGCCCTTACAAGGAGACCATTTTCCACCAGAGTGGGACCTTCCTGGAAGTGACCACCTTCCCCTGAAACCATGTCTATCCTCAGCCGAAGCCTTGGGAGGCAAGTTCCTCTGTTGGAACTTTCTGGAGAATGGAGCCAAGTTCTTTTTCTGGACAGCTCGAGAATTTGAGGATATTTGGATACTTCTCCACTCTGAAGCTTCTTTGCAGTTATCCTACTCATATTTATACCATATGGCACCAATGAGACGCTCAAGTAAACATTCTTTGCACACCATTTTACTAACTCAGTTCTTTAGTATTTATTAAGACTAACATGGCTGGGCACTGGAAAACCTGTAGCATACAATTCTTTCATTAAAACTTTGACTCTGAAGACCATAATAACATACCTCTTAACTAGTGTCATTCTATGGCAGTGATTATAGACTTAATTCCTTAGATGCTGTATTAGTTCTAGAGAGCTCCATGCAGTATTGCTAATCATCAAGAGGCGCTTCTCTTTCTATTTTTGATGGAGTAGGTAACTTAGGCTGGAAGCACTTAAAGACCTTCCAATCCTAAACTACTCATTAACAGTGGAGCCAGACTTTCCAACAATTCTGATCCTCCAACTGAGTCCTTTCTACTGGCTACACCAATGCTACCTAAGTGGGGGGAAATAACCAGCATACTATTTTAGACACATTATGAATATGGCACTATTATGATTACCGGTATTTACTCCAAAACATTTAAGTGCAAAAATCTTTAAGAACATGGATAAGCAGTGCTGATTTGTAAAAATTTAATGAAGGTCATTAAAAATAATGCTGGCTGCTAGAAAAAATTGGAAGAGAAAATGCCGAGTGTACCAAATCCTACTTTACCTAGCTGAAACTAACTCTTTTGAACGTATTTTCTCTGACCTAAGTGTCTATTCAAGAGCATAGTCTTTCCCTTGCTAAAATAAATTAGGTGAGTGGAGCTCTTGCATTTAGTGATAAAGCACACCCAGGAGACCAACTATGTCTACTTCAACACTGTACTCACCGTAATGTGAAAATCCCACCTACCATCTTGGATTTTTTCTTTGGAGGGCAACATTTACTAAACCTCTGTAGTTAATTATATTAAATAGTACTGTCACATCATATACTATGAACTTTGCAGAAGAGAAATTGACCAGTGTCTTTCAAGGGAGTACATTTATTTATATATATAATATTTTCAAACCTTCACAACATAGTTACTCTGCATGCTGATTTCCTTTCTATTTCACATTATAAGATCGAACATTGAGTGTCTGGGGGAAAATTATTTAAACTTTTACAATATTTGGTACTAAATTTAATATTAATAAAAAGGGGAAAATCATCTCAAAATTCGAACAACATTTTTACTGCAAACACTATTTGCAGAAAAAGAGCTCTTCAATTTAGCACCTTTTAAAAGAGATTTTATAAATGATGATACAGTATGTTAAATTAATCCTTCTTTTACTCTCACATTCTCTGCCCTCTCAACCCCTATTATTCAATAGCTTTCACTGAGTTTTGTTTTGCCATCTTCATTCTCAGATGCAATATGTTTCAGTATTGTTCAACCTGTAACATTCTCTACCCACACGTGGGTGTACTTTGTACATATCTTTTAAGGATAAGAAAGCTGAGGCAAGTCATGAGGCTAGGAGAGATGGGGAGAATGAAGGAAGGGGATGCATTGTACTCAACTGATATGGTGAATACAACTCCTTTGTACAAAGACTTCAAGATTTAAAAAAAAAAAGAATTACAGTATCTCCATTTAAACAAAATATAACAGAATGTAAACTTCCGTGTCCTATTATTAAAATAAATTGTTTTACAAGGCCAAATTTGAAGGCAAGAATGACATTTGGAAGTCCTTGAACCCAACCCCATTATCTAATAGATATAGACAATAGAGGTATCAGCTAGAATGAACCAAATCACCTCCTATTGGAACACGAGTTCATTGAGATCTGTTTCCCAACTCTCCATAGAACTCTGATACAAATGTGCTATAGAGGAAGACACAAGGGAGACAGACCAGCTCAGAAACAAACTGCATGTGAATTATGTGGCATATTAGGAAGAGCAATATAACCAGTACTAGCACAGCTTCTGATCTACCTGGAGGATTTAAGAGAATGCTTATCATTTCAACTTGACGTCTGTGTAGGTCATTAAGGCTGGGTAGCCATTTGACAGGCAGACATGAATGGGGAAGATTCCAGGAAGAAGAGACAGAGACAGAAAAGCAGGAAGAAAACAAGTTTCTAGAAACCAGGAATTCCTATTGCTGAATGCTATAAGTATTAGGAAAATTTTAAAAAGGCTGGGGTCAACTTGGGCTCCTTCCATAAGGCAGTGGAGAAGAGGTATTTAAGCATAAAATCTACATTTTAGAAGTGTCCCAATGTGCAGGGTGCTGGTGGCTCATGCCTGTCTGTCATCCTAGCTATTCAGGAGGCTGAGCTTTGAGGATCATGGTTTAATGCCAATGAGGACAAGAATGTCTCTTAAAGAGTCTCATCTCCAGTTAACTACAAAACAAAAAGGAAAACAAACACCTGGATGTGGCAGTGTGGTTCACAGTGACAGAGGACTAGCCTTGAAAAGAAAGGAAGAAGGGCTGGGAATATGGCCTAGTGGTAGAGTGCTTGCCTTGTATACATGAAACCATGGGTTCGGTTCCTCAGCACCACATACATAGAAAAAAGCAAAAAGTGGAGCAATGGCTCAAGTGGTAGTGTGGTAGCCTTGAGCAACAAAAAAAAACACAAAAAACTGCGGGCAACTTTGCACAGGACCTGAGTCCAGGACTGGCAAAGGAACGAAGGAAGGAAGGAAGGAAGGAAGGAAGGAAGGAAGGAAGGAAGGAAGGAAGGAAGGAAGGGAGGAAGGAAGGAAGGAAGGAAGGAAGGAAGGAAGGAAGGAAGGAAGGATAAAAGAAAGAGAGTAAGTGAGAGAGAGAGGAAGAGAGTGAATGAACTCAGGGACAGCACCTGCGTTCATGCAACACAAACAATAACAATAACAAAGAATCAACAAAGTGCTAGTTTTCCAATAAGAGATTAAACATTTGTTAGAAATATATTCCTTACTTATTTTTTAAAAGCCCCTCGCATTTGAATTTTTAAAATTTAGCTCAAATGAGCAAAGCATCAGGCAGAACTTCATAGGTCGTATTTAAAAAGATCACATTGGCACTGAACTACATTGAGCTCCTACATCATCATCAGTATAGAGAAAAGGAGTCTAAAACTTACATTTCTTTTTTTTTTCAGAAAATAGAAAATGCTGTCAAGATGATATCCTCTCAAATAATTGTTACTTCTAAATAGGCATAATTAGTTGGTTGAGAGCAGTCATGATTGACCTAGTAGTTTTCAATGTTATCAAAAGTTCTAAAGGCCATCTTTGATCAGCAAACTTTTTTTTAGAATAATCCTCACAGCTACCATGTGCCTTATAATTAGAGAGACACCATCACCTCCACTTGGAGTAGCCAGCAGCCTCTCTATGTGTTTTCCTTTTCTTTTTTTTGTAATAATTACTTATTTATTGTCAAAGTGATGTACAGATGGGTTACAGTTTCATACATTAGGCTATGTTTTCTTATATGCAAATTATGATTTCAACACTTACCCGATCTAATATTCAGGTTGTTCTAGCAATGAAATGAGATAATTAATGTAAGATCAATTAACAGCAATTTTTAGAAAGCTGAGCTGTATGAAAGCTCACACCTCATTGTTGGATCCTCAGAATTCATAGCATCTAGGACCATACAACTCATTAAATTGTGTTTTACATCATACTTCCTCATATACATATTGGGCCATCTTATTTTTTTAATTGTCATTTCAAGGGTTCTACTCATCTATTTTTTAAAAAAATCCTCATGACCAAAATGTGCCCTCTAATTCTCTAATTCTCTAGGAATAATGTAGTTTGCTGCATACAAATTACTGTCATCACATATTTCTAAGCTGTGTACATTGAACATAACAAAACAGGTTAAAATTAAAACACATGATTTAGCCAGGCAGCTGGGGCTCATGCCTGTAAACCTGGTTACTCAGCAAGCTGAGATCCAGAGGATCAGGGTTCAAAGCCAGCCCAAGCAGTAAAGTCCAAAAGACTCCATCTCCAATTAACCAGTGAAATGCTGGGCTAGATGTGTAAGTGGCAAAGTAGCAGCTGAGCGGGCATACATGGCAGGATGAAGCCTTGAATTCAAACCTTGTTACTAGAGGTGGTGTGAGAAGAGAGGAGAGAGGAGGAGAGGGGACGGAAGGGTGAGGGGAGGGAAGGGGAGAAGAGAGGAGGGGAGGGGAGGAGAAGAGAGGAGAGGAGAGGAGAGGGGACAGGAAGGGAGGGGAGGGAAGGGGAGGAGAGGAGACGAGAAGAGAGGAGAGGAGAGGAGAAGAGAAGAGAGAGTGCCTAATACATGGTTTAATAAGATTCTAATAGTTCAGGACTTATTTTTGTAGCTTTAGACTGATTTACAGAAGGAAAAGGCTTTTCACAAGTGAATGAACAATTATAGAAAGCAAATTGCTGTCTTCCACATAATAAACACATAAACATATTTCCATGTAATATTTTACATCAACATGACTGTTTACCTAGAAAATATGTCAAAATACTTGACTTAGGAAAAACAGTCCATCACTTAAATATTGTAAATTATCTTTCCAATCAGATTTTAAAACAAAAAAAAATAGCTGCTAAGTGCCAGTGGCTCACACCTGTAATCCTAACTTCTCAGGAGTCTATGAGCTGAGAATCACAGCTCAAAGCCAGCCAGGCAGGAAAGTTTGTGAGACTCATCTCCAAATAACTACCAAAAAAACTGGAAGTGGACCTATGGTTCAAATGGTAGACTACTAGTCTTGAGCACAAAAGTACAAGGACAGCACCCAAGCCCTGAGTTCAAGCCTCAGGACTGGCACAATGAACAATTCATAAATAGACCCAAGATGTTAGAATGGCAATGTGGCTTAGCAGCAGAGTGCTTGCCTAGCATGCATGAAGCCCTGGGTTCCCTTCCTCC
This sequence comes from Perognathus longimembris pacificus, assembly GCF_023159225.1. Taxonomy (NCBI): domain Eukaryota; kingdom Metazoa; phylum Chordata; class Mammalia; order Rodentia; family Heteromyidae; genus Perognathus; species Perognathus longimembris. Next base: position 14,609 of record NW_025959212.1, on the reverse strand, counting down.
CCACCACATAAACAGAAAAAGCTGGAAGTAGTGCTGTGGCTCAAATAGTAGAGTGCTAGCCTTGAACAAAAGCATCTCAGGGACAGTGCTAAGGCTTTGATTTCAAGCCTCAGAACTGGCAAAAAACAAACAAAAACCCACAACATTAGATTAAGTATATGTATATAAGCCCCTGGAAATACTACTGGGAAATCATATTATATATATAATCTGAAAATAATTACTAAATGAATTAAGTTAGCGTAATGAATATTTAATTAGGTCAAGAACCTAAATGTTTGCATACAGTACTTAGAAATTTTCTAAGCACACTCTGCTGTGAATCTGTCTTATAATGTTGTACAGTAATATGGTAATACTATCATAATATTATAGCTGATTAATATTCTCTATGAATTTTTTAGTAAGTGCCACCACAGTAGAGCAGCTAAATAAATATTACCACAAGTAATTGAGACCATGAGTGACAGGTGATTGAACTGCTCTTTGTGTTTAAATTACAAAATGAGTTTTCACACAGAGGAGAAGGGATGGAATCACGGGAGGGGCCCGGAGAAGTTATCTACCAACTCTTTCCAAGTGACTATGTTAGGAATTATAAACATAGCCAAAAAACAGGAGAGGAAGTAAAAATCAACCTCCCCGCACCATCAAGCCTTAGGAATCGAGTGCTGCATATTGTGTAATGATTGAGTATTGTGTAATGATCCCCATGGAATAAGCCATGTGCCCTTGGCCCTGAGAAAGGCCCCTGTGAGCTCTTCCCAGGGACCATAATCCTGTCATTCCTTTCAACCCTGACAAGGAACCGGCCTTGAACTGACAGCAATCTGTCACATGGTTGTCATCTCCAACCACATTTCCTCAGACCTTTCACAGGGTTGAGTTCGAGGTGACCAACCGTATTGTAACACAAAGATCAGTGTGTCAGGCCCAAAGCAAGACAGAGATGTGTGATGCCCTTTGTAACATCTGACCACCCAAGAGAAAGACCGTGAATGAGGCCAACAACAGAATCCGCAGAGGAGCCTGAGGGAATAGAAGCTGACCAGAGACCAGATCTGCCTCTGCTCGCAAACAAGTGGTCTTTATGGCAAAAGTTATTTTTCAAAAACTCATGATGATTCTGTCTCCTGTATTCTATTAAAAAATTCCAAGAAATACCCCATTTTTATTCAATCCCAGGCAAAATTTCACATAGCCTGCAATGTCAAGCTGATCTCCAGAAAGTTTATTTAAAAGGCCAGTCATGCATAAGGGATGTACAGTAACAATGGGCGTAGATGTTGGCCACACCTCAATCTACTAACAAAATGCCAAAAGACTTTGTACAGCGCCTTGAGCAAGTAGTCATGGGACTGTTTCCTTTCCCTTCCTTCAACATTTCCTTCAACACACTGGGAAAAATACAGATCCATCTCTTCTTTCCTCCATATACCCTGCTTCTCCACACACCTGCTAACATCGCAATGTCATTATAAGTTCTCACAGATGATCAACTGTCAACAAAATACTTTGCGTGTGCCTAGCACAGGCTTGACACATAATTGGTACTTAAGATTGTACTTATCGTGTGAGTCTTTTTGGAGGGATGGGTGCATTTCTTACACAAGCGGGTTTTATTGAACATGCTGAGCAAGAAACATCCCATTTTAAAAAGTCAGCAAGATCTCAAAAGACTAGAATAAGCTAAGGAAGGGAACATTCTGGACTTTAGACGTTGTTTCAAGATGGAAGTTAGTTAAGTGTGGTCTAGGCAAGAACTGATCTCTACTACTAACTGCTGAATTCTATCAAGGATGATGACGCCAGCAAATAAAAGGAAATTATGTGACACAACTATGTGTGTGGTGGAGGACTTCTTATTTTCAATAGAGATTTATTCCCTACTCCACTTCCACTCTTGGACCAGAGTTCTGTTTGGTAAGAGAAGTGAACTACCATATATTAGCAAACATTGTCAACATTTCCTCAATATGGTGTCTCACCCAAAATTCTTCTTTGTCAGGCAGATTTTCTGTTTTCGTGGCTTGCCACCCTCTAGAATGGTTCTTCTTTGCAATATTTCCTCTAAAACTCAACAAAAATGCCATGTGGATGATTCAAACCTTGCCTTGCACAATAGAACTAACACCTGCCATGCTCCTGGAATGACACTTTGAGCCCAACAATACCCATGCCTTCATTTTCGCACCTTTCCATTCACCCTTCCGAAAAGGATGCCTGGCGATGTCAAAAGGATGAGAACATCTGTATTCTCAAGTGCCATTACATTCAATTAGACAGGAACTCAAGTATAATATCCTTGATCATCACCCATTCGTAGTAATTTAGAGCTTTTCTTTTGAGTCTAAAGTTGCAAACAGTCGTTGCAAGATAATCAAGCCTGATTGAAAGACAGAAGGCTAAAAAGGGGCAAAACAGAACTGGGAAAGGAGCAATCTTAACCAACTTATTCAGTTTTGAAATTTTTTAATTGACTCTTCTGAAAGAGTTAGCAGCCAATATATATTTGGCCTACAGGTAAATATTAGAACACTATCCCAGGAGAACTTAGGTTTCATATGTCTCCAATGACAAATAAAAAGGCTTGGAAATTATTAACACATAGGTCACAAGAAAATTTCAGCCAGGCATTAGTTGTTCACACCAGTACATTTAGCTATTCACGAGCTTGAGGTCTGATGATCACAGATCAACAGCTAGTCTGAGCAGGAAAGTCTGTGAGACTCTTATGTCCAATTAACCACCACAAAGCACAAGTGGCCACTGTGGCTCAAAGTGATAGAGTACTGGACTTGAACAAAACAGCTCAGAGAGAATCCCAGCCCCGAGTTCAAATCCTATGACTGACAAAAAAAAAAAAAAAGGACAAAGAAAATTTCACTCAGTAGTAAACACCTTAGGGTCCTTTCAGAAAACCCAATTCAGACAGCATTTCTACATATCAGCTTCTGATTTCACAGTCCAGCCCATGAATTTTCTGGCCCAGTTATTATTGTATTATTATAGTTACTGTATGACTTGCATGTGAATGTATTTCTCATCTTTGACCATTGAAATATGTGCTATTATTTCAATGAGCTTAAGCTGAATCAACATACAAGGTCAGGCCACACTTCTACAGCACAGTAATAGTTCTTGATCCATATAATTTTAAAGCCCTATAATCTATGAGTCCTAGCGCATACACCTATGTGACTTTAGAAATGTTCAGTGATTGGATCCTCTCTAGCATTCACATTTCCTAGATGTTGAAATGGAATATTAAAATAAGAAAGTTTTGGCAGCCTCCAAGAAAAAAGGTTGAGTGCCTCAAGCTATTAATTTTTATTGAATTGAGCCCTTTAATTGCTTGGGTGTTGGAGAATTAAAGTCTCCAACCAGTGGAAAAATTTAGCCCCGGCAGGGTTACTCTGATGCCTCATAGCACACTAATAGGCCCTTGGGAACACATTCCTGTTTTAGTCCATCAGCCTGGAATTGGGGAAGGACTAGTGATTTTTCTTTTACTTCCCAAGAGAATTTTTACTGCAATTGCACTTTTAATTTGCGCCTGCGCTACATGTTTCATGTGTCTTTGTCCTTGTTTGATTAGTTGTGTTTCGTGTGGAGTGCTAAATTGGGAAAAAAGTCCTCTGGTGGGCGGCCTCGGCAGGTTGATTGCCAGGGGATGGAAATCTCCACTGGGGAGGATCCCCCTGAGAATTTTCAGGGCCTATGGACTTTCCATCACTCTGGCTGGCAGCTTGTGGACGCTGGACATGCCATCCAAGGCGTAAAAGCCTCTGTTTCTATGTTCTGTTTTGTCTTGACTAGTTTTGTCTTTGAGATTGGCACCAGTTTTAAACTTTTAAACTTTTGTTTCCCTTATTTCTGTTGTCCATTTACATGTCTATGGGCAAAACATTTACTAGGTACTGTGTCTCCTTCTGCAAGAAGGCAGAAAAAGTGCAGGCTGCTAAGAGCTGAGTTCAAACAGCTGGCTAGGCTAATCTTAGCCTGAGAGTAAACACTAAGAGTCAAGTGCTAGGTGGACTCAGTAATACTCCAGGGGACCCCAACCCAGTTATCTTCAGTGTTTAGTATGCTAAGATACTTTGCTAAAACTAATAGGCCTAGCGAATAAGACTAAACAATGCTAAAATCATTCATTAAAGGTTTTGTTTTAAGTTTTGGTCATTACAAGAGTAAGATTGGAAAATATACCTTTGCCACTAAAAAATGTACGGCTGATAGTTGTTTGGACTGCTTTTAAGTTCTGTTTACATTAATACCTACATATGTGAATGTATGTATGTGTGTGTGCGCGCGCACAAAATGTATGTGGGTGTGAATGTGTTCAAGATTAAAAATGTATGATGTAAAAATAGGTTAGTTTAACTTTAAACTTCAAAAGATCATTGAATTTGGGCATTACCAAAAGCTTTAAAGGATTATTTATTTTAAAAGGAACTATAGTTAAAAATTCTTTAATTCATGGTTAAAAATAAATAAATAAATAAATAAATAAATAAATAAGAACTTAGCATGGGCCCTTGAACCTATCCTCAGTAGTGAGGGGTAAACTGACAAAAGTGCAGTTTAGCCAATCCACGTGATGGGACAGCCGTAGGGTGGCGTCCATTCATAGTGGGAGAGGGCAAGCTGGCCCCAAGGGCAGTTCAATCAAGCTCTAAGGAGTAGGATGGAGATAGGCCCATTCTATAGGACAGGCCAATGGAGGCCTTTCTTTTATTTCTTTTGTTTTCAGGTATAAACATTGGAAACCTCAGGGTAAAATGTATGATTTGACTGATACTTCTAAAAACTGCCCCTTAGGATGGATTAAAATTGGAATATCTTAAAGGAGAGTTAAAAGTTTATTTACCTGATATAACTCGATTTCTGTACAGGTTTGCAATTTGGATGTATTAAAAAGGCAAATATGCTAACTCTGAAATCTCATGGTTATAATTCTGGGACACACTGCTAAGTGTACTCTTGTTACAATTGTTTTGGGTATCACTTTAATGAATCAGGTACTAAATTTTTTAAGTGTATACTGTAATGTAACAGTAAGATTAACTATCTTAAGTCACATATAATCAGGTAAATATTTTAAAGTATATAAACTAATGGGGGATAGAAGTACACAACTTTCATTAACTCTCTGTATATAGGAAAATGGCTCTTTTAAAGCAGACAACCAGAGGCAATGTGCCCCCTGGGCTTCAGTTTTTTCTATGCAAATACAGGCTGAGGTAAAAGTGTGAAAGCCTCTACTTTAAAAGGTTTTAGAATGCCTTTCTAGATAAGAAATTTGGAAGTGAAAAACAAGCAGCATGAAGCAATGGGTGATACCTAGGCTCCAGATTTCTTTTAATACAACCAGGCTTGGTAAAAGACTTGAGATCAAAAATGTATTCTGAGATATGAAATTTAAAATGTTTGTTTTAAGTTGGATATAGGAAAACGATGGCTATCAAGATGATTGTGTTAATTACTACTCCAGTTTGTTTTACAGGTTTTCAATAAAATGATTTATTATTTGCTGCACCTGATAAAAATATTGTATCAAAATTGTTACAAATTTTGCCTTTAGACTTTCAACAGTATAATTTAATAATTGCCCCTGATAAAATTCATTTAAACAGAAGAACCATTTAAGTATCTGGGATATTTAGTTAGAAGACAAGTAATTACCCCCCAATTAATAAAAATTCGTACTGAAGAGTTTAAAACTCTTAATAATTTTCAAAAGTTACTAGGGACAGCAATTGGCTTTGCCCTTCCTTAGGAATTCCCAGAATTCCTAACCTATGTTTCCATTCTTCAAGAAGATTCGGATTTATGTAGCCCTCAAAAATTAATTGACACGTCAGGAACTGCTCCTAAGGAAATGTGGCATATGGATGTAACACACATCCCTGAATTTGGCACTTACAATATGTGCATGTATCCATTGATACATACTCTTCTTTTAATTTGGGCAACTCCTCTACCAGGGGAAAAAGGGACTCATGTCATTCAACATTTACTAGAAACATTCGCAGTCATGGGGATTCCTTCTCAAATAAAACTGACAATGCACCAGCTTATTACAGTAAACAAGTATGAAAAGTTTTAGAATTTCATAACATTTTTCATGTTACAGGAATTGAATACAATCCTCAAGGTCAAGGTATAGTAGAAAGAGCTCATTATACATTAAAAACACAAATTACAAAACTAAAGAGGGGAGTATGGATAGTACTGAGGGATATGCAACTTCTATGAAAAGTATTTATAAAACAGCCCCTGCTGTCATTGCAGAAGCATTATTTGTCCTTAACTTTTTAAATTTGTCTCAAGGAGATGTTTTATCAAGAGCTGAGCGACACTTCCTAGCTCCGCCCATGCAAAACAAACAGCAGCCAGTTTGGATTAGATTGGGGGTTGGGCTAGATTGGGTCCCCAGGGAGTTGTTAACCCAGGGGCGAGGGTATGCTTATGTTCTACAGAAGACAGCCCATCTTTCTAGCACCTGCTCCAGTGGATCCAGCAACAAACACCCCTCTGTCCATCAAGGGGGGTGAGACATTCTCATTCAAGTGATAAGGCCATTCAAATGGACAGGTGTGCACTGGTAACCTGTAGGGGCTACATCAGAGGTAATGTATTGGGCCTATATTTCTAACCCTCCTTTATTACATCCATATTTATGGACAAAAGCCCCTGTCTCTGTTTTACATCTATTCCTAATTCTACTCTCTCCCTCTATGGGTCTGGCATTCCAGTCTTTCCTATGGAAGAGGAAAGATCATTTAACTTCTCTTATTCTCAGTTCTCTAAAGCTATCTGTCAAGGCCGTTCCCCATGTTACCCTTTTATATATCAATATTGGATTCAGCATGGAGGTTCATATAACTCCAGTAGAACTCGATTGATTAGACTGTCTTCCTGGTCTGTTGGATCTCATACCTATAAATTAGATAATTATCCTAGCCCTGCTGGCCTGCCTAAATGTGACAATTTTACTTATCTGAACCTGAACTTTACTGAAAGACATTGGGAAAGTTGTCGAGGAATTTTTCCAACTATTTGGAATACATCCCAGCATACTTGGTATGATTGGGGACCTTTTGGTGTGTGGTTGAAAAACTGCACTGAATATAACTCATCTTGTGAACCTACTTTATCTATGAACATGTCCAATGCCATGTCTGCCTAAACAGTTTTTAGGGTGGTTTGGAGCAGGCTTTAGTGACCCCTGGCCTGCGCTCGCCCATGGAGAGGCTATTTCCTCCACAACGTCATCTCTGGAAATTAGCAGCTTCTCTGGCTTCCCATATTGCTGGCCAATGGAACTTACTCAGGATCTAAAAGGTCCTCGGCCTCCTACAACTTCACAGCTGTAAAGACCTACAATATCTCTGCTTGTGTTCATTTCCCACAAGTACTGATGGTCGACCCCATAAACATAACAAAGAATGCCATTACCCTGCATAAATTGTAAATTGTATACTTGCTTGAATAACAATGTCACCTTTAATTTTAGTCAAGATAGGATCATGATTTTAACCCAGCGCGACTCCCTTTGGGTTCCTGTTCGCATGCATCGTCCCTGGGCTGGAGGACCTGTACAAGGATTGGTAATGCAGTTTTTCAAGCGGCTTCTGAGGAGGAGTCGTCGTGCCATTGGACTGATTATTGCAGGACTTGTTGGACTGATTGCCATTGCTACAACTGCAGCAGTATCCGGAGCCGCATTGCGACAATCTGTACAAACTCATGACTTTATGGTGCAGTGGCACCAGGACTCCCACAATCTGTGGCAACACCAGCTGGAAGTAAATGCCCACCTTCAAGATGAGTTAGAAGCTGTTAAAGGAGGAGTGTTTTGGCTTGGACAGAAATATCTGGCTTTACAGCAACGATTGTTTTTGACTTGTGATTGGAATTCTAGTCATGTCTGTGTAACACCTTATAAATATAATGCCTCTGAATGTGAATGGAATGATATACAAATGCTTATAGATGGAGCCCTACTAAATGGTACGTTAAGTGAACAAAGCTTGTACAGGGAGGTTTTTGAAGCTTTTCAAAAGGAATTGCCAGATGCCTCCTCTATTGATGACATAGCCCAAGGACTAGCTCAGACCTTAGAAGGACTAGACCCTAGGGGGTGGTGGCAAAGTATTACCCATAGTGTTGGAAGTGCCTCTATTGCCTTGATACTTATGTTATGTGTCTTTTTCTTAGGATATTGTTCCATCATAGCTATAATGAAGCATTTCACTAGGAATAATTCCTCTGATGTTTTACTAACTGCCCTTAAACTTTCCAGAGAAGCGGCTGTGGAAAATTAATAAAAAAAGGGGGAATTGTTGGAGAATTAAAGTCTCCAACCAGTGGAAAAATTTAGCCCTGGCAAGGTTACTCTGATGCCTCATTAGCACACTAATAGGCCCTTGGGAACACATTCCCAGTAAGGAATTTCTGGTGTTTGTGGGCCAAAGGAAGCCCACCAGTTGTGAGAATCTCCTTTTTCCCCCTACTTAGCAAGTCTCCCTGAGGAGACTTGCTAGACCAGCTGCCTTTAGTACTAGATTCTCACTGTAAACAGGAAAGTCTCCTCACTAGATTCTCACTGTAAACAGGAAAGTCTCCTCACTGTTATTTCACAAGTATTTGGAGAAGTCAAGATTGATGTTATCTAGCCTTAAGGAGATAGTAGCTAGGAGATAATTATAGTTCTACCTTGGTTGTATACAGTTCCTTGTTTTGATATCAATAATTTTTACAGTCACTACCTCCTGTAATTAGAAAGGCATTTGTATCAAGTTCCTGCCCTCACAGTAGGAAATTTCCTCCACTTCTGTATTTGAGACAAATGTCATTGCTGTATTGATCTTTTACCCTGTAATTGTAAAATTGGTTTCTAACCCTATATAAACCCTGGCCCTCTTGGAATAAAGTATGCATTGGTTCACCTCGCCTTGCATCCCCCGTGTCCTGATTTCGACTGCAGTTACCCAGGTTCAACACTTGGGAAATGTTTTATAGGCTTTTCCTTTGACGGTTCTATTGAAAGATCCATATAACAGCTCTGTGGTATTTCTGAAGGACCAAGTAAAATATTAAATATATGGGAGATGCATTTATTTTATTTTCTAGTTTTATAACCTTTATCTAAAATTTTTTGTTAGTATATACCAATTGTGTCAAGGGGATACATTGTGATACTTCCATGTATAACATTCATTGCTGAAATTTGTCCTCCATTACTCTTTCATATCTGTTTCTCAATTTTTATTTTTATTATTTTAATTTACTTTTCTTGTAAAGTACAAAGGGGTTATAGTTATATAGGTCATGTACTGAGTACATTTCTTTTGGAACAAAGTGACCTCTTCCTTCATTTACTCCCCCATTCCCTCCCCCCTGCCTCAAACCATCCCAAGTTATACAGATTAATTTTCAACACAATGTATCTTATGAGTTTCCTTCCTCCATTTGTTCACATTTTGTCCTACCATTTCTGTACTTCCCTTTACTCTCCCCCAAACAGATAAACTTACATACAAGGCAAAAAGCATAGAAATCACAAACAACAACAAAAGGGGGAAAATCATAAAAAGTTAAATAAAAAAATCTCTTGTTTCCATTTCTTGAAGTTCACTTCAATAAACATCCTTTTGTATTATCATGTGCACATAGCTATTGAGCTTTTGTGATCCTCTCCTAAGAATATCCTTCTTTGGTCTCACTGTTTGAATGTCGAGAATCCTGTATAATATTTCACGTATAAGTGGTATGATTTGTCTTTTACTATCCACTGTGTTTCCCTGTAGATTCCTAGGCCCATTCTCATGACTATAAAGGAAGGAGACCATGCAACATATGTTTCTTTTGGTCTCGCTCACTTTGATTAATATAAATTTTTTTATTATTGTCAAGGTGAAGTACATATGGGGTACAGTTACATACATTGGATAGTGAATACATTTCTTGTCCAACTTGTTACGACTCCCTCATTTTTTTCCTACCTTTCCTCCTTCCCAATTATACCACCCCAATTTGGACAGTTAATTTCAACATATTTTCTTGGAAATATTGCTGTTGCATTGGATTGCATTTTACACTTTATCTCACCATTTTTATGCTCCCCCTTCCCTTCCCTAATTCAGACAGGCATATATAAAATAACCATGGTAGCAGAATCAGCAGTGACTACAGGGCTAAGTCATAGGGAACATAAACAGAAGAAAAAAGAAAAAAAATCACACAGTAGGTGAAACTAACAACATAATGATAAACCACTTATTTCCATATTTGGAGACCATTTCTCTTAGCATCATCTTATGTAATCATCTGTATATAGCTATTGAGCTATTGTGATCATCTGCTAGGTCTATCCTAGACATATATTAATTATTACCAATAAGGGAGAACATACGGTTTATGTTTCTTTGGGTAGGGCTTTCTTAGTGTAATTTTTTTCTATTTTTTTCTAACTATTTCCATTTCCTTATGATTAGAGCAATATCATTCTTTCTGATGAAAGCATAGAATTCCATTGTGTACATATACCACATTTTATTGATCCATTAATTTTCTTGAGGGGCATCTGGGTGATTCTATATCTTGGATATGCTAAACAATGCTGCAATGAACATGTGGTGCTGTTAGCCTTAGTGTGGTTTGGGGTTAATTGGATAAATGCCCAGGACTGGAATTGCTGGGTCATAGGAAATTTCTATTTTCAGTGTCTTGAGGAACCGTTATACTGCTTTCAGAATAGTTGAACAAATTTACATTCCCACTAACTGTAGAACAGTTCCCTTTGGCCATATCCCCCCACCCCAAGCATTGATATTGTCACATTATTTTTTTCCCCTTATTTATTGTCAAAGTGATGAACAGAGTGGTTCCAGTTTTGTACATTAGGACTTGGATACTTTTCTTGTACTGTTTGTTACCTCCATCATTCCCCCCTCCCCCTCCCCTCCCTCCCCACTCCCCTTCCACCTTGTACTGTTTTTTACCTCCATCATTCCCCCCTCCTCCTCCCTTTCCACTCCCTCTCCCCCCTTGTACTGCTTGTTACCTCCATCATTCTCCCTCCCACTTCCCCCTCCCCCCTCGTGCTTTTTCTTATCTCCATTATTGCCCCTCCCCCCTGTACTGTTTGTTACCTCCATCATCCCCCTCCCCCTCGGGCTGTTTCTTATTTCCATTATTCGCACTCCCCCTCCCCCCTTGTACTGTTTGTTACCTCCATCATTCCCCCCTCCCCCACCACCTCTCCCCTTGTACTGTTGTTACCCTCCATAATTCCCCCCTCCTGTCCCCACTTGTACTGTTTGTTATGTCCATCATTCCCCCCTCCTCTTCCAGCTCCCCTTGTACTGTTACCTCCATCATTCCCCTCCCCCTCCCTCTCCATTCCCCCCCTGCTACTGTTTGTTAACTCTATCATTCCCCCATCCCCTCCCCCTCTCCACTTGGACTGTTTCATACTTCCATCTTTCCACCTTGCCCTGCCCCCCCTCCCCCTTCCCCCCTTGTACTGTATTTTACCTACATCATACCCCTCCCCTCCCCATTGTACTCTTTGTTCCCTCCATCATTCCCCCCTACCCCCTCCCCTTTGAACTGTTACCCTCATCATTCAGCTTACCCTGCCCTCCCCCCTCCCCTCCCACTTCTACTGTTGTTCCCTCCATCATTCCCCTCCCCCTCCACCTCCCACTACCCTTGTACTGTTACATCCATTATTCCCCCCTCCCCCTCCCCTTGCACTGTTACCTCCCTCATTCCCCCTCCCCATCTTCTCCCTCCCCACTAGAATGATGATGTTTATCACTGGGAAGTTTAAAATGTATATTGTCAAATTTATGTAGGTACTAACTCTCGATAAAGAAAAAAAATATATATATATATATGTATCTTCATAATTAGAAGCATTCGGTTGGGGAGGGGGGTGCTATGCTTGAACTCAACAAGACCACTGTCCTAAGCTTTGTCAGCTTCAGGCCAATGCTATATCACTTGAGCCACAGCTCTGTTTCCCTTTTTTACATTTATTTTAAAGCAGGAGAGGAAAGTTTATTACCGAACTGCTGCCCTGTGGTGGTGATGATCCATGGCCGGAGAGAAGGGAGAAAAGGGAGAGACCAGTTGACCCTCAACCAGCCCTGCCTAATCTAGGGCAGGGGATTGGGGCAGATGGATTAGGATGTGACCTTAGGGAAGGGGAAGGTACCTGCCTCTAGGCTTGCTGGTTACCCAGTAACTGTGTGGAGACTTAATGAGGTGGGGGGCATCTGCTTGGAGCCCTCCAGGAGGGACCTAATCTTTCAGCCTTTTAATAGCTATGGAAAAGGACGAAGACTCTCTGGCTGCTTCCTGCTGGTAAAGGGCGTCGACATTAGGGGTAAAAGGCAGAAACGTGGCCCCTCCTGAAGACGGCGAGCAGCAGGGTCCCTTGGTGTTAGATGGCAGTCCCTTGAATGAAGCCTGGAAGAAGTCTCATGAGGCAGGGGCTGGATTTGTCCAGCCTCTGGTTCCCATTTTGAAGGTTCTTTTTATTGGGTCTGTTTTTGTTTTGTCAGTCCTGGGGCTTGGGAGTCAGGGCCTGAGCACTGTCCCTGGCTTATGTTTGCTCAAGCTATCAATCTGCCGCTTGAGCCATAGCGCCACTTCTGTCCTTCTCTGTTTCTGTGGTTCTGGGGCATTGAACCCAGGGCTTCATGCATGCTAGGCAAGCACGCTTCAAGTTAATTTCACTTTACCAACCTAGACAATGTCAACTAACTTTCTGCAAACTTGTAAATTATGTCTCCTCCTTATTTCCATGATAAAAAACATCAGTCCTTAGAACTACTTGCTCTTAACCATATTATTTAAGAGGAAAAATATTATTCTGATGAACTGATATATACGTATATTCTGCTCCAAAAGAATACATTTTAATTTTCTAAACCTCTTGAGTTTGCTAAATGGTACAACTGCTGTTGTGAATTGTGACTCACCATTCACAAATTTTCCAGTAAGTAAACGTGCTTACATCTGTTTGATTCCATGCGCATGTAATTTATTGAAGCTTGAAAACCTTCTTCACTTGTACCATTTGCTAACATGAAAAGGGAGCATTCTCTGGAGGACCATAGTTAAAAGTATGGCTATTCAGAAAAGATGCTTCATGCAAGCTTCGTGGCTAAGAAGACACTTCTAAAGGCCCTCATAAACAGATTGAGAGCAACAAAAGCAGAAGATGAAGCCCAGAGTTGAATATCACTGAAATGATCATGATTGCAATCAATCCTGACAAAGCCAAAGTTGGATTTTCTACAAACTGGATGGACATTTGGTGGGAAAAACAATGTGACAAGTTGCCTGGCACCAGTGGCTCATGCCAATAATCGTAGCTACTAAGGAGGTTGAGATCACAGTTCACAGTTGGAAGCCAGCCCAGGCAGAGGAGTCGATGAGACTCTTCTCTCCAATTAAATTATAGAAAATGTTTCAGTGTGCTCCTTCCCCTTTAAAACTTGTACATAATGAGTAGACAAGGCAGGACTTAGTGGCATATATGAAAATAATTAGAAGTTTAAATAAGCATGAAGCTCTATGTCTGTGGACAGAAGTACAACTCCAGAAAGAATATGACTGCGATTAGAGGTTCCTTAGCAGACAGTATGATATACAGAACTGAAGTTTTCTTCTCTGAACAAACCTGCAGCTTATTCAGATCTGGTATTGCAAGCAAGCACTCTAAGAAAAAAACAAATTCAAACTGCCTAATAATCTAAGGGAATTAATCCTAAAAAATAAAAACATTTATTCTGAAATAGTGTGAAATGCAATCTGCGATTTCACACATCTGAAGAACTGTCATAAAAAAGAGGTATTTCAGCTTTTTAATGACAGCGGATGTGATGATGTCCAGAATCAAATGATGGATACTACCTGAAAACAAGTGTTTAACCTAACAAAAAAAATGAACTCCATCAAATGTGTCCAAAGACTGAAGACTATATATTTCAATAAACCCTACACTGCATGACTATTTAAGCAAAATCTCATTGGAGGAATTCAAGAATGCAATGTGAAAAAATTGTAGGTAGCCTCTGACTACACACACAACACTGAGAACTTTCGAGGGCAGCACAGGTGGCACAATAGGCGGGGCCGGACTGGAAGGCAGGCTATGTGTCCATGTTAGCAGAGTGCCACTGGGCCTTGAAAAGCCATTATGAAACACCATATCTCAGTAGATATGTACCTATGATCACATAAAATGATGTGAAGTGAAACAACTCTAAGACATGGAAACAAATGTGTTACCATTGTTGTTATTTTTAACGTGCTACATGAAATCATTCCTTTTTCCTTTTGCTTATCTTCGCTATGGTTTGGTCTTGTCACTGTTTTTGATTTTGATACCCTGGATATATATATATGTGTTTATGTGTGTGTGTGTGTGTGTGTCTGTGTGAGTGTGTGTGTGTATGTGTGTGTGTGTGTGTGTGTGAATTAGGGAAGGGATGGGAACATCAAAATATTGAGGCAAATGGTAAAACGAGAATGAATGCAAAAGTAAAAACTACAAGATATGTTGTAAACTAACTGTAAAAATGGAG
>NW_025959211.1:0-62626 GCF_023159225.1 Perognathus longimembris pacificus | reverse complement strand
AAAATTGGAAAAAAAAAAAAAAAAAAAAAAGGAACATTATGATGCAACTGGCCCTGAGAAAACCTCAGTGGATGCTATTATTCTTTGGTTTCTGGTCCGAGATTGCTTAGATCTTAGCCATGAATAGATTAAATTCGATCAGTCGATTGGAGAAACTGAACAGGGACCTGATGAGTGTTGCCCAGCTCTGGGAGCGTATGCTGCTGCCTGGGAAGAGCTGAGAAAATTAACAAGACCTGAACCCACTGAGCTAGACATTAAGGAAGACTCAGATGGCTCAGACTCTGAGGAGAAATTATTCAATAAGCCTATTAAAGATAGATTGACCTATGTTGAGACTATGTTAAAATCAGTTATAGCTCTATTATCACAGCTTCATCCAGAACAACAAACTCCTTTAAAGGGAGTATTGGCAGACTTACAGCTCTCCTAGATGCAGGCTGATAGCAGGGGGAAGGGACCTGAGGCTAGGGAAATGCTAACACCACCAAGGTAACTTGTCCTGACCCAGCGCTCTATTTCCATCCACCAGGACAGATTTAAAACCCCAACCAGGGTGAGTGACCATTAGCCTGGAGCTTACATTTTTCCATAAATCCACTGGGCTAGGTCAAGGAGATCAGCAATTGTGGGTGTTTGGAGATAACTGATCTCTAGTTCAGCTCAGCAGGCTGCTCGTCAAGTCTAAATTGTTTCAGGAATGCTGCTCAAGTTTGAGCCCAATCATATATATTTGGAATATTTTGCAGGACTTACCTAACTTCTATGAGCGCTCAGGCAGATGAAGTTCTCTCTATCTCTTTTTCTGCCTCCCTCTAAACTCTGCCTGTGACATAGGACGGGTATGGATATTTGTTTAACATCTGCTTTAAAAGACTCAAAGAAAGGTTTTCTATTCTTGTTATTGATGGTTAAGTTTTGGAGATTTAGTTAAA
Source organism: Perognathus longimembris pacificus (assembly GCF_023159225.1). Classification (NCBI taxonomy): domain Eukaryota; kingdom Metazoa; phylum Chordata; class Mammalia; order Rodentia; family Heteromyidae; genus Perognathus; species Perognathus longimembris. Next base: position 61,691 of record NW_025959211.1, on the reverse strand, counting down.
TTCTGCTTGTTTGGCTAAATCATAAGCTTTCTCTAGCATTGAGCACATGGTAGACAACAGGACTGGTTGGAGTGAAAGCCTGCCATCCCCCAGGTGACAAGCATGCCAAATTCCTGGAGGCTGGGCAGAGACTTGGAGTCCTGTGGCCTTGCATTTCAAAGGTGCCTTACAATTCAAATGCTGGAAGATGAAGGTGTCTTACTGTGAGCTCACTGTCTGTGTTCATACCCTGTCTCCCATATACTCCGTTTGTGAGCTAAACTGGTTTCTCAAAATGTGGCTTCTCGGATGATCTGAAAATTTTGGTTTGCTGAAAAGTTTTTGTTTGTTGTTTGTTTGTTTGTTTGTCTACTATCTAACCACGTGGTTCTAGAATATAGGCAAAATAGTATCATTTGCCACTGGAATTCCAGAAAAAACTTACATGGCCAATTAAAGAACAATTCTAAGCGCGCCCCAAAACGTGTGCACATTGTCTGTATGTGTATGTATGTCTATGTCTATGTGTTGGTAAAACTTAAAAACAAAACAAAAACAGGTTTTAAACCCAAACTGATCATGTTTGGGAGCAAACAAATGTGTCTAAGAAAAACTCCAAAGGTTCTAACATTCAGCACGTAATATAAGTACAATAATGTACAACCAGTGTGTTATTCTTTATGTCTATCTATGCTAAGAGTCAAGTGTACATCTAATCCTGACAATTCTTTTGTATAGACTAAGATTTTACTTCTCCATTTTTTTTTCTCTTTTTTCGCTGTGCTCTCATAAACTCTTTAAGATCAAGGGACCAGAGTCATTTTAAAATAACTGCACAGGTGTGACTATTAACCTAAATTTTCCGGACCCCAAATTAACATTTTGCTTTATAGGATACAGGTTGACATGTGTGCTAGCTGAGTGGACCGTGGCAGTCTATGGCTACAGAAAGCTGCCTCCACAGTCGGCTTCCAAACTGGGAGTTGTTTGTGACTCAGAAACTGCCCTGGCTGCTACAGAGAGCAGACTTGGTTAGCCTTCAATCTATGTGGATTTTGTGACTAGAAAGATGGTTAAAGGCCCAAGCCTTCTAAAATCTGTTTAAGAATGCCCTTAACCAGTCTGTGTAGAAATTTACAGGCAACAAGCAGGAAATGTGACAGCCTATCCAGGGAACTCTACTAAAAAATTATCCAGATGCAAACCATCTCTCCTGCTGGCCTGCTAATTTGGGATGGAAGACACAGCCACTTCAGATCCACTGAAGCTGAGACTTTTATTGTTATTCATTTGTTTTCTCTTTCACGTGCCAGTAAGGTAAGGTTAAATAATATGATTTGACTTAATGGCACATGGATCCCATTCAGTCAGCTGTTCTTTAAGTGTTACAACAAAACTCTGGGAACTACTTGTTGGTCAATTCTTAGCAACTTACAAGTAAACTCTACTCCTTTTGTTCTCCTGTTGCTTTATTTGGAAATAAAAAGGGGCTTTATTGGATAAGACTCCTTGGACAGTTAAAACAAGATCTCACCTCTTTTGGGTTAATAATAGCTAGTGAAAAGGTACAAGAGCATCCTCCGTATACTTATCTTGGTCATATTTTGGGTCCTTATTATTTTACTAGCCAGAAATTACAGGTTAAGACATCTCATTTGCGTACTTTGCATGATTTTCAAAAATTTCTGGGAGATATTAATTGGCTTCACCCTTACCTTAAATAGTCCACAGCTAAATTAAAACCCTTGTTTGATCTATTAAAGGGGGACCCTGACCCTACATCTCCCAGAGAAATGACAACTAAAGCAGCAAAAGCGTTGAGCATAGTAAATTCTGCCATTTCTTCCCAACATATAAATTATATAGATTACTCAGCCTCTTGGGAAGCTTATATTTTAACTATATCTCATTCTCCAACAGCGGTCCTTTGGCAGAAGGGACCCCCTTTTGTGGTTTTCCTTGCCTGCTACTCCTTCAAAAGTATTAATTCCTTATTATGAATTGGTAGCCACCTTAGTCCATATGTGCCGTGTGAAATCTTGTAAGTATCTTGGACGAGATCTACAGGTTATTTATATACCCTACACTTTGCAGCAGCAAAAATGGCTTTATATTCATTGTGATTCCTGGGCCATTGCCTGGGACAATTTTGTGGGCACAATTTCACATCATTGTCCTTCCAACAAATTACTTCACTTTGCCTCTTCTTACCATTAAGGGAGGGCAATGCTGTTACGGATGAGGCTACCCAAATTTTTCTTTCTCAAATTGACTTGGCAAAGCAATCACATGCTGCCCACCATCAAAACAGTCGTGCCTTACGTCAGCAATTTCATATTACTCGTAAAGCAGCTTGTCAAATTGTAAAAACTTGTCCCAACTGTGCTACCTTCCTGCCTGTGCCCTCCAATGGGATTAATCCTGGAGGCTTAGCGGCTAACCATGTGTGGCAAATGGATGTTACCCACATCCTCTCTTTTGGACGGCTCCGCTTTGTCCATGTTACCATAGACACTTACTCTAATTTTATTATGGCTACTCCTCTTAGCGGGGAAGCTGGCAAAACATTGTATCTCCCATGCCTTACACTGCTTTGCTACTATGGGACTTCCTAAACAAATTAAAACTAATAATGGTCCAGGATATGTTGGACAAACTTTGCAAACTTTTTACAAATCTTACCAAATTGTTCACTCTACAAGAATTCCCTATAACCCTCATGGTCAAAAAATTGTCAAACGGGCCAACGGTTTGTTAAAACACCAAACTTCCGGGCTGGGGAGATAGCCTAGTGGCAAGAGTGCCTGCCTCGGATACACGAGGCCCTAGGTTCGATTCCCCAGCACCACATATACAGAAAAACGGCCAGAAGCGGCGCTGTGGCTCAAGTGGCGGAGTGCTAGCCTTGAGCGGGAAGAAGCCAGGGACAGTGCTCAGGCCCTGAGTCCAAGGCCCAGGACTGGCCAAAAAAAAAAAAAAAAAAAAAAAAAAAAAAAAACACCAAACTTCTAAATTAAAAGGGGGGGAAACTATACCCCTTCTCTCCTGTTAATATACTTTCTTATACTTTATTCATACTAAATTTTTTTTTTTTTTTTGGCCAGTCCTGGGCCTTGGACTCAGGGCCTGAGCACTGTCCCTGGCTTCTTCCCGCTCAAGGCTAGCACTCCACCACTTGAGCCACAGCGCCGCTTCTGGCCGTTTTCTGTATATGTGGTGCTGGGGAATCGAACCTAGGGCCTCGTGTATCCGAGGCAGGCACTCTTGCCACTAGGCTATATCCCCAGCCCAATATACTAAATTTTTTAAAATTTGGATTGCAATGGCCACTCCGCAGCACAGCGGTTCTGGGAAAAGAGAGAGCAAAGAGCTTTTGCCCAAGTTAAGTGAAAAGATCCTTTAACAAGTGCTTGGCACGGGCCCGATCCGGTACATGGGGTCGAGGACATGTCTGTGTTTTTTGACAGGATGAAAATGATGCCCGCTGGCTACCTGAGCGTTGTGTTCGGATTGTGGAAACTCATCAGAATGGTACAAGCGCTGACCAGTGGGGCTTACATGCCAGATCCACCGATTGTGCACCCCGCGACCTGGGAGGGAGCTAAGGTGTTCATCCATGTCAACAGATCAGCATATGGCACAGCTCCAGACCCTTTTGTCCAGCACGTTAAGATGGGAGATTTTGCAGCTTCTGGCATTGGAACCCCTTTATGCTTTACAACTGACTCCAACAGTTATATTCCAGGCTGTACTGTAATACAATCCATAAATCATAGAATTTGGATTCCTGATAATAGTCAAGTATATAATATACAAATGACTTCATTGCCTACTGGGTTTCCTGTACATGCCAATTCTACCTCGTCCTTCATGATACCTCGCTGCATCAACTCCTCTCAAATTGTAGAACCCACGGGAGAACTGCACCCCGTAAAGTGTAGACATGATCACCCTTTTATAACCAATATTTCAGGAACTAATTCTCAGCTGATGGACTGGTCTGGAGCTAATCTCACCAACAAGTTCAACCCAGGTCTGTGGTGGATGAATGGACGCCCTCAACGCCATGTCTTGATGTTAGTGGCTTCCCTAAACAATATCTCCTGGCCCACGTCTACTTCTTTAAAAAATATTATGAGTTGTGTAACACCCCCTTATGCTATTATGTATGGACCTTTTAATATTTCTATAGGAGCCATGTATTTCAATGTTACCTGCACTAACTGTTCTTTTACAAATTGCTTGTATAGTGGTCTTACTGATTCTGTAATTATTATTAAGCAACCACCATTTGTTATGCTTCCTGTAAACTTATCTAAAGCTTGGTATAAAGAAACAGGTATTCAAGTGTTAAAACATTTAAAAGAACTTATGCGCCCTATACGATTTGTAGGGCTATTAATAGCAGGAATTTTGGCCTTTATTTCCTTAGCTGCTTCTGCAGCGGCTACTGTGGCTTTAACACAAAATGTGCAGACAGCTCACCATGTTAATCAGCTTGCTCATAATACCACGCAAGCCCTGCACTTTCAAGGCAGGATTGATGATAAGGTAGAACAAAAGTTAGAAGCATTATATGAATCTGTGTTGTCTCTGGGAGAACAAATTCGTGCCTTACAAACTTTGCAACGGGTGCGCTGTCATGCAGGGTTTGACTTTATTTGTGTGACCCTCCATAAGTATAATGGGTCGAGCTATCCTTGGGAACAAGTTGTAGCACATCTAAATGGTATTTGGCACCATAATAACTTGTCCTTAGATCTCTTTCAACTCCATAGACAAATAGCCGGACTAGAACAAGCTCCAAGTAAATGAATTTCCCCCGAGAGGAACCGCAGCCAGAGACGGGTATGAGGCGGTACCAGCCTTAGACCGACCTAAGACAGGGCCTTCAGCACTGCTCTGAAGTTGTTCCCTAAGACGGGTAAGGCGGGCTGGGGTACCCACCCCACCTAAGACAGGCGGGTTCGCTTCTTTTAATAAAAAGACGGGGGAACTGTCGGGAGCCGAGCTAGCAGCTAAGCTCATCCTGACCTCTGGCTGTGCCGATGTCGCCAAGATGTCGGGAGCCAAACCTGCACCTAGTTTCATTATCACTTCTGGCTGTGCTGTTACCGCCAGGATATGCTAAAGGCAAAGTCCACAGCCACTGTCCGGAATTGCTTTGTTACCTTGTGTTTACTGTAATCAAATGTTGTAAACTTCAAAGCCTCTTTGTGTTCTGGAATTTTAACAACCCTATGCTATTCCCTGGTTCCAAAACTGCATATAAGCTGGAAGTTAAGAATAAACTGTTGCTGCAGTCTTGAGGTTCAACCTTACGGCTGCAGACCTCCCGTACCCCATCTTTGTCTCTTGTCTTTTTTCTCTTGCCTTATTTTTCCTTTTCCTTATCCCCGCCGCCCCTCAGTCAGGATTCCTGCTCCCCTGCCGGCTGGCCCGGCAGGCCTGAATATCACACAGAAGGTTCTGTAAAGCAGGCCCCAGTTTCTTCTTCTGTCAGCTGATCACAGGAAACTTACTCTAAAGCCACAGGTATGGAATGAGAAGAATAAGAGTGCGACAGGACTTCAGACCATAGGCATTTGGGCTATTTCTTATAACTTACTTGTTCCTCTCTTTACTACTGGGAAGCATGTATATTCTCATCTGAATATTTGAGAGGTATTGAATTTTTGAAATCTATTTTGAGATTCTATCGTTTTAGATTTTCAGAGGAATAGGAGTAGAAAGAATCATCAAGAATAAAGATTAACAGAGTTTTAATCTCACATCCTATTATTATTTTTCCAATTTCACCAAAACCTCATTTTTTCAGACTAGTGTTCAATTGAAATCCTCTTAATGCTCATGAGGCTTTTGTGGCAACATGGCAAAACGTCTAAGAATTACAAAGACCTAAGTTTGATATTTGCCAATACCATTGCTGAAGTCTTGGCAATTAAATCTCTAGGCCTCCTGTAAATTTGGGTCTTACGCATAAACTCTTAATCTACCTTCTGAGAGTACAGGGTAGATGTTGAGTGTTCTCACCACAAAAATGATAATAATCTGCGATATATATGTTAGCTAGATTTAACCACTCTATGTGTAAAATATGTTGTACTTGATAAGTATGTATCATTTTACCTGTAGATTTTTATAAATATGTTGATTAAAAATGGAGGGAATACTACCTATGAGATACTGAATGGGCTCTAAGAAAATGAGTTCAATCAGGGAAAAGCCTTTTACAGGTAATGTTTATATTTGAACAAGAGCTTAGGATTTTTGTTTTTTTTTTCTTTAGAAATTTTATTTAAATATACGGAAAATAGTTATGGATGGCAAAAGGTGCTACTTATCCTGTATTTTTTATTTTTGTAATTTTTTATTCTTTTATTATTTAAAAGGTGATGTACAGAGAGATTACAAGAACATGTCAGGTAATGAGTACATTTCTTTTTAGACAATGTCACCCCTTCCGCAAGCTCTCTCCCTGTGTTTTCTTCCATTCCCCCCACACAAGTTATATAGTTAATTTTCAACATAGTGTCTAGTGAGTATGTCTCTGTTTCTTTCATGGTTTTGAGCATCACAGTTATTGATAGCATGTCTGAACCTGCTTCCTGGCTCTCCCATTGCACTCCTTGATCCCAATCATTCTACAACACCACAGTAATCAAGGGGATCTTTCTAAAACATGGCACATCACTTTTCTAGCTAAAACTTTCCAATGTGTTCTTAGAATATTTGAAATTAAGTCTAAACTTTCTATTATGGTTAATAAAACTACACACAACTTCTTTTATGACTCTATATCAGTTTTCTTTTAGGCTAGATAAAGTGTGAAGTACCCTGCACACACACACATACACACACACACACACACACACACACACACACACACACACACACAACTCCTTTAGTTCTTACAAGAAAGTTTGAGAAGGTTGGCTGAAATAGAGAAAAAAGCTGAGGAATTAAGATTAACAAACCTTCCCTAGAGCACCTAATTAGTAAGGCTTGCAACTGCTTCACACCCAGTTTTCAACAATATCTAGCACTTACTACATATCTTCTGCTAGACACTGAATGAATGTCTTTATATAAAGGTAACCACTTAATAGGACATATGCCACATGATGATATTATTATTCTCAAATGGAGAAAAACGCTTGGACTCAAAGAAGTTAAGTAACTGGATTAAGTCACAGAAGTAGGAAATGGCAAGGCTGGAGTTTAAATAAACTCAGGACAGTCCCACTTCATACTGCTAACCCTAAGCATTTCCTCCTCCACATCCTCCTGCTCTTCCTCTTCCTATTATGCCAGTCCTGGAGCTCAAGCTCATAGCCTGGGAACTGTCCCTGGGCTTATTTTGAAGAGCTTAGGTTTTTTTAATACATTTTTAGCAAGTTTACTTAGGCTCATCTACCCTCCCATTGCAAAATGAAAAAGTTCATATTATTCTGTATGAGTCAGTACTTTGCTGAGATAAATTTTTTCAATACCATCTGTTTCATCAAATAAAATTCCTACTCTACATTAAAGATCAGCTATTGTATCATTCATAACATCTGTACAAATACAATTTCGAGATATGTAAGGGGGTTGGAAATTTTTATCTTTCATATATTATGTTCCTACAGCTTGTTTTATGCTGTATTTTGGAGTCCAACTGGAAGATAAATCTTTGCCCCTCTGTCTGAAGTAGTTTCACGTACAACCCGTTTATGATTATAACTCTGTTGTAGTTCCTATCTCTTATATGTTTAGAGTTTTAACTCATTCCATGTTTGAAACCAAAAGACAATCGCTGTGCTATTTGTCTATGAAAGGTGATTGTGCACAGTTTAACATTTGGCAAGCAAACGAGAACCATGACTATTTCTGTTAACATAGGAGGAATCCCCATCAGGGAAGTGACTTCAACTGAAAGGAAATATTTGGATAGGAGGAAGAGGGAAGAAAAGAAAAAGAGCAAATAAAACTTGTCAAGGGACCACTGTGATGGGAGCCTTTTCTCTAGACTCGGTGCATTGAAAAACTCCATTATGGAGGTATCATTCACATTCACACACGAGCAAAACAGTATCAAAGACTATTATTCCACACCACAGCTAATATGGTGAAGAGGGGAATGGATCCCAGCTGTCTCCTCCATGAAATTGTGCAGCTTTCAGACTGAAGCTAAGTGGACAGCATATCTCCTCTGTAGCATAGTGGAGAGGGAAAGAAATGAGTCCCAGATTGGATAGTGAAGAGTGCCAACTTCAGAAAAGAACCACTGAAGGAGGGTGGGGAGAGAGGAGAGATGAGGTGCAACAGTTATCACCAGCACAAAGGAGGAAAGATAATTTCAAAGGAAGGGTACTTGAGAATGGTCAGCATTAGGAAGTTCAATCAATAAAAGAACAGGCTCTCCACCTGCTAATGCAATCACCATTAACCCAAAAAAGCATACAAATCATCATTAATGCCTTCTTCTCCCTCACCAATTAGTAGCAGGGTTCAAATGAATTCCCTTGCCAGGCCTTCCTTTCCATCCCTTCTGCCCTCACTCTACTTCAAACGTTTACTCCCCAGCTGAGAAACTTGTAGCCTGGTCTTATGGTCTTATGGTTTCTAGTTGGTGCCCTGGATTCACCCAGCTTCTTCTCTTCAAAATAGTTTCATGTGACTCTTCTGTGCAGAGTTCAAAAGGGATTTCCCCCCACACCCCTGTCACAAATCCAGTATTTTTCCAGTCTTTACACTCTCTAGACACCTTTTTACTTTTAAGCCACTGTCCCATATGACACTAACTAACCCTATGAGCTTTATCTGCTTGACTTGATCAGTGGCTGTGAACTACTTGCTCTCTGACCTTTATTCTATCTGTACCTCAGTTTATCAGCTGCAAACATGGAAATAAATTTTTTTAAGAAAAAATAGTGCTTATCCCCTATAATTAGAGAATAAAACATGCAAAACTCTTGAAATAGTGCCTGACTGCACTATTGAATAAGCACTCAATGAATTTTAGTTATAATTGTATTAACTTTATGATTTTATAATTAACTTTTCAGCTAAATGTCATACAAAAACCCCCAACCACAACAAATAGGACCATGAACAGTGTATTGGTACCACGTAACATTTAGCCTCCACGTTATGCTTTTAGCCACTTTGCCATGATCCCAACAAACTGCCCAAGTTCTGCCTCTAAAAGGCTCTCCATGTATTCTGACTATCTACTCTGAAGAGCCTGTCATACTTAAATGACTGATTCCTAAATATAGTCATTCTAAATCCAATCACTGCCCTTTCAGAAGCGTTGTCGCTGAACTCTTTCTGAGAGCAATGGCCTACCAATTTGGAATATTTTTACTTTTTGTGTAATGCTTATTAATTTATTGCTTGTAATTTTTTTTGCCAGTCCTGGGGCTTGAACTCAGGGACCTGGGCACTGTCACTGAGCTTCTTTTGCAGAAGGCTAGCATGCCAACAGTTGAGCCACAGCATCACTTCTGGCTTTTTCTGTTTATGTGGTACTGAAGAATCGAACCCAGGGCTTCGTGCATGCTAGGCAAGCACTATACCACTAAGCCACATTCCCAGCCCTGATTGCTTTGGTAAACTTTTAAACTACTATATTTTCCTATCACTTTTAAGTCTACAAATCACTTTGAAATCCATCTGCTCCTTAGGTTTCATTTCCCTGACTATGATTGCCTGCCCCAGGTGGCAGGAACTGAGATTTTGCTTGTCTATGTAACTCTGCCCTGCCAGGGCACTGCCAGGGAGCAGATTCCTAAACACAGGCGCATGAAGGGCATGGATTGTCCTATGCACACAGCTTCACCGTCACTGAAGAAAGAAACAAACTACTTTTCAAGTAAGAAAAAAAGTCAATTAAGGTTTTGAAGGATCTCACTTTTCCTCCAAGAAATAACTTTCCAACTTTCTAGCAAATCTCTTTTTATTTCAAATACCTGATGCTGCAAACGGTCATCTCTGTCTTGATACATCTTAATGGCTAGCAAAGTGTGGGGAGGGGTAGTTGCCATAGTGACCAAGAGAAATGTCTGTAGACAGACAATTTCTGTCACTGAGACAGAAGAGTATTTCCTGTTCATCCATCTCTAGTTTGATTTAGTATAGTAAAGCTCCAAGGCAAAGTCGATTCATTTCAATTACAGAAGACATTGCTCTGGTTCTGACCCCGCAGGAATGGTACCAGTAATGTGTCACCAACACTTGACAATGGCTCAGTCTCAGCAATAGTTTGACAAAAGAAGAATCTCACCACTTGTTGACTGACACCAGAAGAGTCACATCAGTAATCAAGAACAGTTCAGTCTCACTCATATTTTTGTGTGCCTTAGGACTGGAGTTAAGATTGCCACAGAAATGAAATCAACTATGAAAGATATTCATTTGTAATTCTAAGTGCTTACATTCACATAAACAATTATTTAACATGTACACAGGCCAGTAGTTACTACCTATTTCCATTATTCATCATTTTCTCTGGCACCTTTTACCACTTAATCCCATTTTTTCCAAAATTAAAATTTAAAGAGGCAACTTCAGTCTGGTTTGGACAATGACACCATTCACTGGGAGACACAGGAGAAGAAGATGGGTCGGGGAGTGAGGTTAAATTCATCCTGAGCCATTCTAGATTTATAATGCCCAGCTAGACTTGTGTGCTGTTGGCCAAATTCTTCTAAAAAGCTATCCCATTAAGCCCAGCACAATGTCGACTAATGCCTTCTGGCTTCTGTGAGTCTGAGGTTCATATCTCTGATATTAGATAATCCATTTCACTGGATGCTACAGAGACCGTTCTTTTGCAGAGGAAAACGAGTATTTTCCAACTTCAAAATAGACTTGCTAAAAGGTAGATTTCTAATTTCTAGTTAGGCGATTTATAATGTCTTCTTGTAATAAGGCATATGTGAAGTAGGTTCAGATCCAGGTCTATGGATCATGATCTTGTTCAAACACACTTGATATTTACAATTTCAACCATGTCACCAAGATGGGGGGAAAATCATGGTTTAGTATGCTGAGCAAAGTTGACTCACTGATCATCCCAGGATTTAATCAGAAAATGCTCAAGATTTCAAGGCAAATATGAGCTGTAGCTGCTCATCTCTCCTAGTTCTAATCTATTACCCTATTTGGTACCATTAGAGAACCGGAGCAGAGCATTCAACACAACCTAACATGTCAGACTAGACAACTTGTATGCAATAAAAAAGGCCAAAGGCAGATTTAAACATCAAATGACCCCATTTTCTTCAAACACATTGACACTGATTTCTCTTTAGTCTTTTTCAACAATGATATTGTCTTTATACGTGTTTATTACAATAAATTCATACCAAATCAATAAATTCTTACACTTGCATGAGATTTTTGTTTTTGTTTGTCCTGGGACTTGAACTCTGGGCACTGTCCCAAGCAACTTTTGCTCAAGGCTGGCATTCTACCACATGAGCCACAGTGCCATTTCCAGATTTTTCTGAGTAGTTTATTGGAGATAAGAGTCTCATAAGCTTTCTTGCCCCAAGTAGCTTCAAACTGCAATCCTCAGATCTCACCCTCCTGAGAAGCTAGGGTTACAGGCATTGATTCCTGGGTCCTACCTTTGCCTACGTTTCTTTGCTGTGGTGTATACGTTAAAGAACAGGAAGTTCTAATGTTTCTTACTATCAGTGGAACTATGTTGAAAACTTAGAAATAACTTGAGAATACCAACATTAGGATTCATCGCCATGATGTGGCAAAGGCATGGGAGGTTTAGAAATCTTCACATGTGATAGACAGACTCTTCTGAAGAGACAATGCCCCTATTAAACTTATGGCTTCTAATGTGTAACCTCCAACATCCTAAAAATATCCCAGAGACTTTTATGTTCTTGGTACTAAAGTTTGTAAGATATGGTGAACAGAGGATGTTGTCCTAATGACCTAGGACTAGATTTCATAAGTACATAGATGCCCTCATACTAATTAATATGATCATCTTAACTACCATCTGAAACAGTATTCATTGTTGAGGAGAAAAAAACCAGAGGCTATTCTCAGCCACAGAACATGACCAAAAATTGTGGATACACATTTCTTTCTGTATAGCTGAATTGCATGTCATCGTCTGATGAAAACCAACCCAAAATTACAGTTATAATCTAGTTATAATGTCAAGCCAGACTCTGGACAACCTGCTTCTGGAAGTCCTCTCCAGGCTGGTATGGCCCGTGCCTTTGTCAGATTAACTGCATGGCCCACATCTGAGGTCATCCTAAATCTCATGATGGAGAAGAACATACTCAAATACTCAACTACAACTAGTTTAATTGGCTGTGAACTTCCATAGGGTTTGGGATTATTGTGTTTGGGGGATGAGAATTTTAGGGGATTAACAATATTTGAAAAACACAGTCATTTTTTCCAAATATAATATCAGAAAAATCTCCATTTGGTTTGGCCTAGCATGCTCAAGACCCTGGGTTTGATTCCCAGTGCTGCAAGGAAAGAATAAGAGGGCTGGGGATATGGCCTAGTGGCAAGAGTGCTTGCCTAGTGTACATGAGGCCCTGGGTTCGATTCCTCAGCACCACATATACAGAAAATGGCCAGAAGTGGCGCTGTGGCTCAAGTGGCAGAGTGCTAGCCTTGAGCAGGAAGAAGCCAGGGACAGTGCTCAGGCCCTGAGTTCATGGCCTAGGACTGGCCAAAAAAAAAAAGAAAGAAAAGAAAAAGAAGAAAGCTGGAGAGGGGGAGAGAAGGTAACAGAAGAGGGGCAAGGGGAAAGAGAGGGAGAGAAAGGGGAAGGGACAAGAGAAGGAGGGGAGAGGAATAGGAAAGGAAGGAAGGGAGTAGGGGATGGGAAGACAAAGGAGAGGTGAAGAGAAGGAGAGAGAAGAGGGGGAAGATGAAACACACTCCCAATTCTTTTGTCACTCAGTGACAAACACAATCAAATTCTCATCCCTATACCTGGGAAAATAAGGAAATGCAATGAAGCTGGGTATTGGGGCACCGGGGCTCACATTTCAGACCCAGTGACTCCAGACTCTGAGACAGAAGAATTGATTGAGCACTTTGCCTTAATACCAGCCAAGGCAACACAGCCAGACCCTGCCTTCCAGTATAATTTCTACTCATTAAAAATGAAGTCTAAAATACAAGTCAAATTAAATCCTCTAGCGACCTTAAAGGTAAGTCGTAGCTAACAAACAAACAACCTATTTCAATTCAGAACAGTAAATGTTCTTTATTCATGTGGATTTTTAAAGATCTAGTAATCTGAAGACCACCACAAAATAAGGAAACTAGAGAAAAGCTCAAAAAAAAAATGTTCACAGTGTTCTTGACCAAACTAAATAAAATCCCATTGTAATTTTCAGCATAAGAAAATGTTTAATTCTTTGCTCTTTTTCTTGAGTCAGCATAACTTCCTGTATCTGCCTTATGGATAGCATTGGATGAGCCCGCCTAAGAGAACTGGAGTCCTGTTCTTACTGTTCATCTGCTGTTTGGATCTAGCCCATTGCGACTTTCCTTATTTCTGACACAAATTCATCAAGATCACTTCATTAGTAATGGAAAAACTGTACATGGAACAAGAAATTATTTCGGGGAAAAATCTAAAACTTTCAAATGTTGAAATTATTTCACCATAAAATTTGGACTGCAATTAAGTTGTCACACTGATTGAAAATTCACTTCGGAGCATTTTTTTTTCCAGAAAAAAAAACTTTTCTATCTGTAACATATTACAAGGAGAACACGCAACAATGCAGAGGAAATAGCATCAGCATCAAGAGATTTGGGTGACTAAAGAACATCTGCAATAATTTTAGCATTTACCGTTTTCCTTTGATTTCTCTGCAGAGAAAATACTTCATTATACAAAATAACTCTGCTAGAAAAAGAATGTATGCCCACATCCTCATGATTCCTACGTATGTAGTAATACATACATATATATATAAATATATAAATATATAAAAAATATATATATATATATTTCATACCGTAAAGTATGGCTGTTGAGGTGGAAAGCAATGTCTAGTATCCAAGAATGCAAAGCGAGCAAAACAAGCCACTGTTATGCATGGACATAGACCACCTCTCCATAACACACAAGATACCTGTTCTGGAATTTCTTCTTGTTAAGTAAGCTGTTTCATTAAAGAATAAGAAAAAATAATTTTTTTACTGCTTTTCAATTAACCTGTATGAGCTATTTCTCAAAAACTAACAAAATATGCTAGGCACCATTGGCTCATGCTTACACTCCAGCTACTGAGGAGGCTGAGAGCTGAGGGTTGCTGTTTGAAGCCAGCCCTACCAGTAAGACTGTGAGCCTGTTATCACCAAGTAACCAGTCAAAAAAAAAAAAAAGCCTCTGAGTAGAGCTGTGGCTCATGTGGTAGAGCACTAATCTTGATTTTAAAAAAGTAAAAATTCAGACCACTCCCAGGCCCTGAATTCAAGCACCCAACAGGCACAACATACTCTAAAATGAAACATGTAAAGATACACGCAAACCTAATTCAATAATTAATGAAACAGAAAAAGACTCAGGGTCCATCATGATACCCTAGTATGAATGAGCAAAGTTGAGTAAATGCTAAACATGGCGTGTTTTCCCTGCTCAGGCGAGGCCAGCCAGGTTTTAGTAAGGTTCCACAACGAATGAGGCCCCACAGGACTCCTGCCCTTACAAGGAGACCATTTTCCACCAGAGTGGGACCTTCCTGGAAGTGACCACCTTCCCCTGAAACCATGTCTATCCTCAGCCGAAGCCTTGGGAGGCAAGTTCCTCTGTTGGAACTTTCTGGAGAATGGAGCCAAGTTCTTTTTCTGGACAGCTCGAGAATTTGAGGATATTTGGATACTTCTCCACTCTGAAGCTTCTTTGCAGTTATCCTACTCATATTTATACCATATGGCACCAATGAGACGCTCAAGTAAACATTCTTTGCACACCATTTTACTAACTCAGTTCTTTAGTATTTATTAAGACTTACATGGGCTGGGCACTGGAAAACCTGTAGCATACAATTCTTTCATTAAAACTTTGACTCTGAAGACCATAATAACATACCTCTTAACTAGCGTCATTCTATGGCAGTGATTATAGACTTAATTCCTTAGATGCTGTATTAGTTCTAGAGAGCTCCATGCAGTATTGCTAATCATCAAGAGGTGCTTCTCTTTCTATTTTTGATGGAGTAGGTAACTTAGGCTGGAAGCACTTAAAGACCTTCCAATCCTAAACTACTCATTAACAGTGGAGCCAGACTTTCCAACAATTCTGAGCCTCCAACTGAGTCCTTTCTACTGGCTACACCAATGCTACCTAAGTGGGGGGAAATAACCAGCATACTATTTTAGACACATTATGAATATGGCACTATTTATGTTACTGGTATTTACTCCAAAACATTTAAGTGCAAAAATCTTTAAGAACATGGATAAGCAGTGCTGATTTGTAAAAATTTAATGAAGGTCATTAAAAATAATGCTGGCTGCTAGACAAAATTGGAAGAGAAAATGCCGAGTGTACCAAATCCTACTTTACCTAGCTGAAACTAACTCTTTTGAACGTATTTTCTCTGACCTAAGTGTCTATTCAAGAGCATAGTCTTTCCCTTGCTAAAATAAATTAGGTGAGTGGAGCTCTTGCATTTAGTGATAAAGCACACCCAGGAGACCAACTATGTCTACTTCAACACTGTACTCACCGTAATGTGAAAATCCCACCTACCATCTTGGATTTTTTCTTTGGAGGGCAACATTTACTAAACCTCTGTAGTTAATTATATTAAATAGTACTGTCACATCATATACTATGAACTTTGCAGAAGAGAAATTTGACCAGTGTCTTTCAAGGGAGTACATTTATTTATATATATAATTATTTTCAAACCTTCACAACATAGTTACTCTGCATGCTGATTTCCTTTCTATTTCACATTATAAGATCGAACATTGAGTGTCTGGGGGAAAATTATTTAACTTTTACAATATTTGTACTAAATTTAATATTAATAAAAAGGGGAAAATCATCTCAAAATTCGAACAACGTTTTTACTGCAAACACTACTTGCAGAAAAAGAGCTCTTCAATTTAGCACCTTTTAAAAGAGATTTTATAAATGATGATACAGTATGTTAAATTAATCCTTCTTTTACTCTCACATTCTCTGCCCTCTCAACCCCTATTATTCAATAGCTTTCACTGAGTTTTGTTTTGCCATCTTCATTCTCAGATGCAATATGTTTCAGTATTGTTCAACCTGTAACATTCTCTACCCACACGTGGTGTACTTTGTACATATCTTTTAAGGATAAGAAAGCTGAGGCAAGTCATGAGGCTAGGAGAGATGGGGAGAATGAAGGAAGGGGATGCATTGTACTCAACTGATATGGTGAATACAACTCCTTTGTACAAAGACTTCAAGATTTAAAAAAAAAGAATTACAGTATCTCCATTTAACAAAATATAACAGAATGTAAACTTCCGTGTCCTATTATTAAAATAAATTGTTTTACAAGGCCAAATTTGAAGGCAAGAATGACATTTGGAAGTCCTTGAACCCAACCCCATTATCTAATAGATATAGACAATAGAGGTATCAGCTAGAATGAACCAAATCACCTCCTATTGGAACACGAGTTCATTGAGATCTGTTTCCCAACTCTCCATAGAACTCTGATACAAATGTGCTATAGAGGAAGACACAAGGGAGACAGACCAGCTCAGAAACAAACTGCATGTGAATTATGTGGCATTATTAGGAAGAGCAATATAACCAGTACTAGCACAGCTTCTGATCTACCTGGAGGATTTATGAGAATGCTTATCATTTCAACTTGACGTCTGTGTAGGTCATTAAGGCTGGGTAGCCATTTGACAGGCAGACATGAATGGGGAAGATTCCAGGAAGAAGAGACAGAGACAGAAAAGCAGGAAGAAAACAAGTTTCTAGAAACCAGGAATTCCTATTGCTGAATGCTATAAGTATTAGGAAAATTTTAAAAAGGCTGGGGTCAACTTGGGCTCCTTCCATAAGGCAGTGGAGAAGAGGTATTTAAGCATAAAATCTACATTTTAGAAGTGTCCCAATGTGCAGGGTGCTGGTGGCTCATGCCTGTCTGTCATCCTAGCTACTCAGGAGGCTGTGCTTTGAGGATCATGGTTTAATGCCAATGAGGACAAGAATGTCTCTTAAAGAGTCTCATCTCCAGTTAACTACAAAACAAAAAGGAAAACAAACACCTGGATGTGGCAGTGTGGTTCACAGTGACAGAGGACTAGCCTTGAAAAGAAAGGAAGAAGGGCTGGGAATATGGCCTAGTGGTAGAGTGCTTGCCTTGTATACATGAAACCATGGGTTCAGTTCCTCAGCACCACATACATAGAAAAAAGCAAAAAGTGGAGCAATGGCTCAAGTGGTAGTGTGGTAGCCTTGAGCAAAAAAAAAAAAAAAAAACTGCGGGCAACTTTGCTCAGGACCTGAGTCCAGGACTGGCAAAGGAACGAAGGAAGGAAGGAAGGAAGGAAGGAAGGAAGGAAGGAAGGAAGGAAGGAAGGAAGGAAGGAAGGAAGGAAGGAAGGATAAAAGAAAGAGAGTAAGTGAGAGAGAGAGAGAGGAAGAGAGTGAATGAACTCAGGGACAGCACCTGCGTTCATGCAACACAAACAGTAACAAAAACAAAGAATCAACAAAGTGCTAGTTTTCCAATAAGAGATTAAACATTTGTTAGAAATATATTCCTTACTTATTTTTTAAAAGCCCCTCGCATTTGAATTTTTAAATTTAGCTCAAATGAGCAAAGCATCAGGCAGAACTTCATAGGTCGTATTTAAAAAGATCACATTGGCACTGAACTACATTGAGCTCCTACATCATCATCAGTATAGAGAAAAGGAGTCTAACCTTACATTTCTTTTTTTTTCAGAAAATAGAAAATGCTGTCAAGATGATATCCTCTCAAATAATTGTTACTTCTAAATAGGCATAATTAGTTGGTTGAGAGCAGTCATGATTGACCTAGTAGTTTTCAATGTTATCAAAAGTTCTAAAGGCCATCTTTGATCAGCAAACTTTTTTTAGAATAATCCTCACAGCTACCATGTGCCTTATAATTAGAGAGACACCATCACCTCCACTTGGAGTAGCCAGCAGCCTCTCTATGTGTTTTCCTTTTCTTTTTTTTGTAATAATTACTTATTTATTGTCAAAGTGATGTACAGATGGGTTACAGTTTCATACATTAGGCTATGTTTTCTTATATGCAAATTATGATTTCAACACTTACCCGATCTAATATTCAGGTTGTTCTAGCAATGAAATGAGATAATTAATGTAAGATCAATTAACAGCAATTTTTAGAAAGCTGAGCTGTATGAAAGCTCACACCTCATTGTTGGATCCTCAGAATTCATAGCATCTAGGACCATACAACTCATTAAATTGTGTTTTACATCATACTTCCTCATATACATATTGGGCCATCTTATTTTTTTAATTGTCATTTCAAGGGTTCTACTCATCTATTTTTTAAAAAAATCCTCATGACCAAAGTGTGCCCTCTAATTCTCTAATTCTCTAGGAATAATGTAGTTTGCTGCATACAAATTACTGTCATCACATATTTCTAAGCTGTGTACATTGAACATAACAAAACAGGTTAAAATTAAAACACATGATTTAGCCAGGCACCTGGGGCTCATGCCTGTAAACCTGGTTACTCAGCAAGCTGAGATCCAGAGGATCAGGGTTCAAAGCCAGCCCAAGCAGTAAAGTCCAAAAGACTCCATCTCCAATTAACCAGTGAAATGCTGGGCTAGATGTGTAAGTGGCAAAGTAGCAGCTGAGCGGGCATACATGGCAGGATGAAGCCTTGAATTCAAACCTTGTTACTAGAGGTGGTGTGAGAAGAGAGGAGAGAGGAGGAGAGGGGACGGAAGGGGAGGGGAGGGAAGGGGAGAAGAGAGGAGGGGAGGGGAGGAGAAGAGAGGAGAGGAGAGGAGAGGAGAGGGGACAGGAAGGGAGGGGAGGGAAGGGGAGGAGAGGAGAGGAGAAGAGAGGAGAGGAGAGGAGAAGAGAAGAGAGAGTGCCCAATACATGGTTTAATAAGATTCTAATAGTTCAGGACTTATTTTTGTAGCTTTAGACTGATTTACAGAAGGAAAAGGCTTTTCACAAGTGAATGAACAATTATAGAAAGCAAATTGCTGTCTTCCACATAATAAACACATAAACATATTTCCATGTAATATTTTACATCAACATGACTGTTTACCTAGAAAATATGTCAAAATACTTGACTTAGGAAAAACAGTCCATCACTTAAAATATTGTAAATTATCTTTCCAATCAGATTTTAAAACAAAAAAAAATAGCTGCTAAGTGCCAGTGGCTCACACCTGTAATCCTAACTTCTCAGGAGTCTATGAGCTGAGAATCACAGCTCAAAGCCAGCCAGGCAGGAAAGTTTGTGAGACTCATCTCCAAATAACTACCAAAAAAACTGGAAGTGGACCTATGGTTCAAATGGTAGACTACTAGTCTTGAGCACAAAAGTACAAGGACAGCACCCAAGCCCTGAGTTCAAGCCTCAGGACTGGCACAATGAACAATTCATAAATAGACCCAAGATGTTAGAATGGCAATGTGGCTTAGCAGCAGAGTGCTTGCCTAGCATGCATGAAGCCCTGGGTTCCATTCCTCCCCACCACATGAACAGAAAAAGCTGGAAGTAGTGCTGTGGCTCAAATAGTAGAGTGCTAGCCTTGAACAAAAGCATCTCAGGGACAGTGCTAAGGCTTTGATTTCAAGCCTCAGAACTGGCAAAAAAAAAAAAAAAACCCCACCACATTACATTAAGTATATGTATATAAGCCCCTGGAAATACTACTGGGAAATCATATTATATATATAATCTGAAAATAATTACTAAATGAATTAAGTTAGCGTAATGAATATTTAATTAGGTCAAGAACCTAAATGCTTGCATACAGTACTTAGAAATTTTCTAAGCACACTCTGCTGTGAATCTGTTTTATAATGTTGTACAGTAATATGGTAATACTATCATAATATTATAGCTGATTAATATTCTCTATGAATTTTTTAGTAAGTGCCACCACAGTAGAGCAGCTAAATAAATATTACCACAAGTAATTGAGACCATGAGTGACAGGTGATTGAACTGCTCTTTGTGTTTAAATTACAAAATGAGTTTTCACACAGAAGGAGAAGGGATGGAATCACGGGAGGGGCCCGGAGAAGTTATCTACCAACTCTTTCCAAGTGACTATGTTAGGAATTATAAACATAGCCAAAAAACAGGAGAGGAAGTAAAAATCAACCTCCCCGCACCATCAAGGCCTTAGGAATCGAGTGCTGCATATTGTGTAATGATTGAGTATTGTGTAATGATCCCCATGGAATAAGCCATGTGCCCTTGGCCCTGAGAAAGGCCCCTGTGAGCTCTTCCCAGGGACCATAATCCTGTCATTCCTTTCAACCCTGACAAGGAACCGGCCTTGAACTGACAGCAATCTGTCACATGGTTGTCATCTCCAACCACATTTCCTCAGACCTTTCACAGGGTTGAGTTCGAGGTGACCAACACTATTGTAACAAAAAGATCAGTGTGTCCAGGCCCAAAGCAAGACAGAGATGTGTGATGCCCTTTGTAACATCTGACCACCCAAGAGAAAGACCGTGAATGAGGCCAACAACAGAATCCGCAGAGGAGCCTGAGGGAATAGAAGCTGACCAGAGACCAGATCTGCCTCTGCTCGCAAACAAGTGGTCTTTATGGCAAAAGTTATTTTTCAAAAAACTCATGATGATTCTGTCTCCTGTATTCTATTAAAAAATTCCAAGAAATACCCATTTTTATTCAATCCCAGGCAAAATTTCACATAGCCTGCAATGTCAAGCTGATCTCCAGAAAGTTTATTTAAAAGGCCAGTCATGCATAAGGGATGTACAGTAACAATGGGCGTAGATGTTGGCCACCCATCAATCTACTAACAAAATGCCAAAAGACTTTGTACAGCGCCTTGAGCAAGTAGTCATGGGACTGTTTCCTTTCCCTTCCTTCAACATTTCCTTCAACACACTGGGAAAAATACAGATCCATCTCTTCTTTCCTCCATATACCCTGCTTCTCCACACACCTGCTGACATTGCAATGTCATTATAAGTTCTCACAGATGATCAACTGTCAACAAAATACTTTGCGTGTGCCTAGCACAGGCTTGACACATAATTGGTACTTAAGATTGTACTTATCGTGTGAGTCTTTTTGGGGGGATGGGTGCATTTCTTACACAAGCGGGTTTTATTGAACATGCTGAGCAAGAAACATCCCATTTTAAAAAGTCAGCAAGATCTCAAAAGACTAGAATAAGCTAAGGAAGGGAACATTCTGGACTTTAGAAGTTGTTTCAAGATGGAAGTTAGTTAAGTGTGGTCTAGGCAAGAACTGATCTCTACTACTAACTGCTGAATTCTATCAAGGATGATGACGCCAGCAAATAAAAGGAAATTATGTGACACAACTATGTGTGTGGTGGAGGACTTCTTATTTTCAATAGAGATTTATTCCCTACTCACTTCCACTCTTGGACCAGAGTTCTGTTTGGTAAGAGAAATGAACTACCATATATTAGCAAACATTGTCAACATTTCCTCAATATGGTGTCTCACCCAAAATTCTTCTTTATCAGGCAGATTTTCTGTTTTCGTGGCTTGCCACCCTCTAGAATGGTTCTTCTTTGCCAATATTTCCTCTAAAACTCAACAAAAATGCCATGTGGATGATTCAAACCTTGCCTTGCACAATAGAACTAACACCTGCCATGCTCCTGGAATGACACTTTGAGCCCAACAATACCCATGGCCTTCATTTTCGCACCTTTCCATTCACCCTTCCGAAAAGGATGCCTGGCGATGTCAAAAGGATGAGAACATCTGTATTCTCAAGTGCCATTACATTCAATTAGACAGGAACTCAAGTATAATATCCTTGATCATCACCCATTTGTAGTAATTTAGAGCTTTTCTTTTGAGTCTAAAGTTGCAACAGTCGTTGCAAGATAATCAGCCTGATTGAAAGACAGAAGGCTAAAAAGGGGCAAAACAGAACTGTGAAAGGAGCAATCTTAACCAACTTATTCAGTTTTGAAATTTTTTAATTGACTCTTCTGAAAGAGTTAGCAGCCAATATATAATTGGCCTACAGGTAAATATTAGAACACTATCCCAGGAGAACTTAGGTTTCATATGTCTCCAATGACAAATAAAAAGGCTTGGAAATTATTAACACATAGGTCACAAGAAAATTTCAGCCAGGCATTAGTTGTTCACACCAGTACATTTAGCTATTCACGAGCTTGAGGTCTGATGATAACAGATCAACAGCTAGTCTGAGCAGGAAAGTCTGTGAGACTCTTATGTCCAATTAACCACCACAAAAGCACAAGTGGCACTGTGGCTAAAAGTGATAGAGTACTGGACTTGAACAAAACAGCTCAGAGAGAATCCCAGCCCCGAGTTCAAATCCTATGACTGACAAAAAAAAAAAAAAAAAAAGGACAAAAGAAAATTTCACTCAGTAGTAAACACCTTAGGGTCCTTTCAGAAAACCCAATTCAGACAGCATTTCTACATATCAGCTTCTGATTTCACAGTCCAGCCCATGAATTTTCTGGCCCAGTTATTATTGTATTATTATAGTCACTGTATGACTTGCATGTGAATGTATTTCTCATCTTTGACCATTGAAATATGTGCTATTATTTCAATGAGCTTAAGCTGAATCAACATACAAGGTCAGGCCACACTTCTACAGCACAGTAATAGTTCTTGATCCATATAATTTTAAAGCCCTATAATCTATGAGTCCTAGCGCATACACCTATGTGACTTTAGAAATGTTCAGTGATTGGATCCTCTCTAGCATTCACATTTCCTAGATGTTGAAATGGAATATTAAAATAAGAAAGTTTTGGCAGCCTCCAAGAAAAAATGTTGAGTGCCTCAAGCTATTAATTTTTATTGAATTGAGCCCTTTAATTGCTTGGGTGTTGGAGAATTAAAGTCTCCAACCAGTGGAAAAATTTAGCCCCGGCAGGGTTACTCTGATGCCTCATTAGCACACTAATAGGCCCTTGGGAACACATTCCCTGTTTTAGTCCATCAGCCTGGAATTGGGGAAGGACTAGTGATTTTTCTTTTACTTCCCAAGAGAATTTTTACTGCAATTGCACTTTTAATTTGCGCCTGCGCTACATGTTTCATGTGTCTTTGTCCTTGTTTGATTAGTTGTGTTTCGTGTGGAGTGCTAAATTGGGAAAAAAGTCCTCTGGTGGGCGGCCTCGGCAGGTTGATTGCCAGGGGATGGAAATCTCCACTGGGGAGGATCCCCCTGAGAATTTTCAGGGCCCTATGGACTTTCCATCACTCTGGCTGGCAGCTTGTGGACGCTGGACATGCCATCCAAGGCGTAAAAGCCTCTGTTTCTATGTTCTGTTTTGTCTTGACTAGTTTTGTCTTTGAGATTGGCACCAGTTTTAAACTTTTAAACTTTTGTTTCCCTTATTTCTGTTGTCCATTTACATGTCTATGGGCAAAACATTTACTAGGTACTGTGTCTCCTTCTGCAAGAAGGCAGAAAAAGTGCAGGCTGCTAAGAGCTGAGTTCAAACAGCTGGCTAGGCTAATCTTAGCCTGAGAGTAAACACTAAGAGTCAAGTGCTAGGTGGACTCAGTAATACTCCAGGGGACCCCAACCCAGTTATCTTCAGTGTTTAGTATGCTAAGATACTTTGCTAAAACTAATAGGCCCTAGCGAATAAGACTAAACAATGCTAAAATCATTCATTAAAGGTTTTAAGTTTTGGTCATTACAAGAGTAAGATTGGAAAATATACCTTTTGCCACTAAAAAATGTACGGCTGATAGTTGTTTGGACTGCTTTTAAGTTCTGTTTACATTAATACCTACATATGTGAATGTATGTATGTGTGTGTGCGCGCGCACAAATGTATGTGGGTGTGAATGTGTTCAAGATTAAAAATGTATGATGTAAAAATAGGTTAGTTTAACTTTAAACTTCAAAAGATCATTGAATTTGGGCATTACCAAAAGCTTTAAAGGATTATTTATTTTAAAAGGAACTATAGTTAAAAATTCTTTAATTCATGGTTAAAAATAAATAAATAAATAAATAAATAAATAAATAAGAACTTAGCATGGGCCCTTGAACCTATCCTCAGTAGTGAGGGGTAAACTGACAAAAGTGCAGTTTAGCCAATCCACGTGATGGGACAGCCGTAGGGTGGCGTCCATTCATAGTGGGAGAGGGCAAGCTGGCCCCAAGGCAGTTCATCAAGCTCTAAGGAGTAGGATGGAGATAGGCCCATTCTATAGGACAGGCCAATGGAGGCCTTTCTTTTATTTCTTTTGTTTTCAGGTATAAACATTGGAAACCTCAGGGTAAAATGTATGATTTGACTGATACTTCTAAAACTGCCCCTTAGGATGGATTAAAATTGGAATATCTTAAAGGAGAGTTAAAAGTTTATTTACCTGATATAACTCGATTTCTGTACAGGTTTGCAATTTGGATGTATTAAAAAGGCAAATATGCTAACTCTGAAATCTCATGGTTATAATTCTGGGGCACACTGCTAAGTGTACTCTTGTTACAATTGTTTTGGGTATCAATTTAATGAATCAGGTATTAAATTTTTTAAGTGTATACTGTAATGTAACAGTAAGATTAACTATCTTAAGTCACATATAATCAGGTAAATATTTTAAAGTATATAAACTAATGGGGGATAGAAGTACACAACTTTCATTAACTCTCTGTATATAGGAAAATGGCTCTTTTAAAGCAGACAACCAGGAGGCAATGTGCCCCCTGGGCTTCAGTTTTTCTATGCAAATACAGGCTGAGGTAAAGTTGTGAAAGCCTCTACTTTAAAAGGTTTTAGAATGCCTTTCTAGATAAGAAATTTGGAAGTGAAAAACAAGCAGCATGAAGCAATGGGTGATACCTAGGCTCCAGATTTCTTTTAATACAACCAGGCTTGGTAAAAGACTTGAGATCAAAAATGTATTCTGAGATATGAAATTTAAAATGTTTGTTTTAAGTTGGATATAGGAAAACGATGGCTATCAAGATGATTGTTTAATTACTACTCCAGTTTGTTTTACAGGTTTTCAATAAAATGATTTATTATTTGCTGCACCTGATAAAAATATTGTATCAAAATTGTTACAAATTTTGCCTTTAGACTTTCAACAGTATAATTTAATAATTGCCCCTGATAAAATTCATTTAAACAGAAGAACCATTTAAGTATCTGGGATATTTAGTTAAAAGACAATTAATTACCCCCCAATTAATAAAAATTCGTACTAAAGAGTTTAAAACTCTTAATAATTTTCAAAAGTTACTAGGGACATCAATTGGCTTTGCCCTTCAACCTATTTTCCATTCTTCAAGGAGATTCGGATTTATGTAGCCCTCAAAAATTGACACGTCAGGAACTGCTCCTAATAAAATTTGGCAAATGGATGTAACACACATCCCTGAATTTGGCCGCTTACAATATGTGCATGTATCCATTGATACACATTCTTCTTTTATTTGGGCAACACCTCTACCAGGGGAAAAAGGGACTCATGTCATTCAACATTTACTAGAAACATTCACAGTCATGGGGATTCCTTCTCAAATAAAACTGACAATGCACCAGCTTATTCCAGTAAACAAGTACGAAAAGTTTTAGAATTTCATAACATTTTTCATGTTACAGGAATTGAATACAATCCTCAAGGTCAAGGTATAGTAGAAAGAGCTCATTATACATTAAAAACACAAATTACAAAACTAAAGAGGGGGAGTATGGATAGTACTGAGGGATATGCAACTTCTATGAAAAGTATTTATAAAACAGCCCCTGCTGTCATTTCAGAAGCATTATTTGTCCTTAACTTTTTAAATTTGTCTCAAGGAGATGTTTTAGCAAGAGCTGAGCGACACTTCCTAGCTCCGCCTATGCAAAACAAACCGCAGCCGGTTTGGATTAGATTGGGGGTTGGGCTAGATTGGGTCCCCGGGCAGTTGTTAACCCAGGGGCGAGGGTATGCTTATGTTTCTACAGAAGACAGCCCATCTTTCTAGCACCTGCTCCAGTGGATCCAGCAACAAACACCCCTCTGTCCATCAAGGGGGTGAGACATTCTCATTCAAGTGATAAGGCCATTCAAATGGACAGGTGTGCACTGGTAACCTGTAGGGGCTACATCAGAGGTAATGTATTGGGCCTATATTTCTAACCCTCCTTTATTACATCCATATTTATGGACAAAAGCCCCTGTCTCTGTTTTTACATCTATTCCTAATTTACTCTCTCCCTCTATGGGTCTGGCATTCCAGTCTTTCCTATGGAAGAGGAAAGATCATTTAACTTCTCTTATTCTCAGTTCTCTAAAGCTATCTGTCAAGGCCGTTCCCCATGTTACCCTTTTAGATATCAATATTGGATTCAGCATGGAGGTTCATATAACTCCAGTAGAACTCGGCTGATTAGACTGTCTTCCTGGTCTGTGGGATCTCATACCTATAAATTAGATAATTATGCTAGCCCTGCTGGCCTGCCTAAATGTGACAATTTTACTTATCTGAACCTGAACTTTACTGAAAGACATTGGGAAAGTTGTCGAGGAATTTTTCCAACTATTTGGAATACATCCCAGCATACTTGGTATGATTGGGGACCTTTTGGTGTGTGGTTGAAAAACTGCACTGAATATAACTCATCTTGTGAACCTACTTTATCTATGAACATGTCCAATGCCATGTCTGCTAAACAGTTTTTAGGGTGGTTTGGAGCAGGCTTTAGTGACCCCCGGCCTGCTCTCGCCCATGGAGACAGGCTATTTCCTCCACAACGTCATCTCTGGAAATTAGCAGCTTCTCTGGCTCCCGTATTGCTGGCCAATGGAACTTACTCAGGATCTAAAAGGTCCTCGGCCTCCTACAACTTCACAGTTGTAAAGACCTACAATATCTCTGCTTGTGTTCATTTTCCACAAGTACTGATGGTCGGCCCCATAAACATAACAAAGAATGCCATTACCTGCATAAATTGTAAATTGTATACTTGCTTGAATAACAATGTCACCTTTAATTTTAGTCAAGATAGGATCATGATTTTAACCCAGCGCAACTCCCTTTGGGTTCCTGTTCGCATGCATCGTCCCTGGGCTGGAGGACCTGTACAAGGATTGGTAATGCAGTTTTTCAAGCGGCTTCTGAGGAGGAGTCATCGTGCCATTGGACTGATTATTGCAGGACTTGTTGGACTGATTGCCATTGCTACAACTGCAGCAGTATCCGGAGCCGCATTGCGACAATCTGTACAAACTCATGACTTTATGGTGCAGTGGCACCAGGACTCCCACAATCTGTGGCAACACCAGCTGGAAGTAAATGCCCACCTTCAAGATGAGTTAGAAGCTGTTAAAGGAGGAGTGTTTTGGCTTGGACAGAAATATCTGGCTTTACAGCAACGATTGTTTTTGACTTGCGATTGGAATTCTAGTCATGTCTGTGTAACACCTTATAAATATAATGCCTCTGAATGTGAATGGAATGATATACAAATGCTTATAGATGGAGCCCTACTAAATGGTACGTTAAGTGAACAAAGCTTGTACAGGGAGGTTTTTGAAGCTTTTCAAAAGGAATTGCCAGATGCCTCTACTATTGATGATATAGCCCAAGGACTAGCTCAGACCTTAGAAGGACTAGACCCTAGGGGGTGGTGGCAAAGTATTACTCATAGTGTTGGAAGTGCTTCTATTGCCTTAATACTTATGATATGTGTCTTTTTTCTTAGGATATTGTTCTATCATAGCTATAATGAAGCGTTACACTAGGAATAATTCCTCTGATGTTTTACTCACTGCCCTTAAACTTTCCAGAGAAGCGGCTGTGGAAAATTAATAAAAAAAGGGGGAATTGTTGGAGAATTAACGTCTCCAACCAGTGGAAAAATTTAGCCCCGGCACGGTTACTCTGATGCCTCATTAGCACACTAATAGGCCCTTGGGAACACATTCCCAGTAAGGAATTTCTGGTGTTTGTGGGCCAAAGGAAGCCACCAGTTGTTGTGAGAATCTCCTTTTTCCCCCTACTTAGCAAGTCTCCTCAGGGAGACTTGCTGCCTTTAGTGTTAGATTCTCTCTGTAAACAGGAAAGTCTCCTCACTAGATTCTCACTGTAAACAGGAAAGTCTCCTCACTAGATTCTCACTGTAAACAGGAAAGTCTCCTCACTGTTATTTCACAAGTATTTGGAGAAGTCAAGATTGATGTTATCTAGCCTTAAGGAGATAGTAGCTAGGAGATAATTATAGTTCTACCTCGGTTGTATACAGTTCCTTGTTTTGATATCAATAATCTTTGTAGTCACTACCTCCTGTAATTAGAACGGCATTTGTATCAAGTTCCTGCCCTCACAGTAGGAAATTTCCTCCACTTCTGTATTTAAGACAAATGTCATGCTGTATTGATCTTTTACCCTGTAATTGTAATATTGGTTTCTAACCCTATATAAACCCTGGCCCTCTTGGAATAAAGTATGCATTGGTTCACTCGCCTTGCATCCCCCGTATCCTGATTTCGACTGCAGTTACCCAGGTTCAACAGTATACTGTCAAATTTATGTAGGTACTAAATTTCAATCAAGGAAAAATATATATACATATCTTCGTAATTAGAAGCATTGGGGTAGGGACAGGGAGCCTGTGCTTGAACTCAACATGAGCACTGTCCTAAGCTTTGACGTCCTTCAGGCCAATGCTCTACCACTTGAGCTCAGCTCTGTTTTCCTTTTTTGATATTTATTTTAAAGCAGGAGAGAAAAGTTTATTACAGAACAGCTGGCCTGTGGTGGTGATGATTCATTGCCAAAGAGGAGGGAGAGAAGGGAGAGACTGGGTGACCCTCAGCCAGCCCTGCCTAATCTAGGGCAGGGGATTGGGCCAGGTTGATTGGGCCAGGATGTGACCTCAGGGAAGGGGAAGGTACCTGCCTCCAGGCCTGCTCGTTACCCAGTAACTGGGTGGACACTTAATAAGGTGGGGGCATCTACTTGGAGCCCTCCAGGAGGGACCTGACATTCCAGCCTTTTAATAGGTATGGAAAAGGACGATGACTCTCTCGCTGCTTCCTGCTCGTAAAGGGCGTCGACATTAGGGATAAAAGGCAGAAATGTGGCCCCTCCTGGAGAAGGCTAGCAGTAGGCTCCCTTGGTGTTAGATGGCAGTCCTTGAATGAAGCCTGGAAGTCTCATGAGGCAGGGGCTGGATTTGTCCAGCATCTGTTTCCCATTTGGAGTGTTTTTTTATGTTGTTGGGTTTGTTTTTGTTTTGTCAGTCCTGGGACTTTGGACTCAGGGCCTGAGCACTGTCCCTGGCTTATTTTGGTCAAGGCTAGCAATCTGAAACTTGAGCCACAGCACCACTTCTGTCCTTCTCTGTTTCTGTGGTGCTGAGGAATTGAACCCAGGGCTTCATGCTTGCTAGGCAAGCACGCTTCACGTTAGATTCACTTTACTAACCCTGGACAATGTCGACTAAATTCCTGCAAAGTTGTAAATTATGTCCCCTCCCTATTTCCATGGTAGAAAACATCAGTCCTTAGAACTAATTGCTCTTAACCATATTATTTAAGAGGAAAATATTTTTCTGATGAACTTACATGTACATATATTCTGCTCCAAAGGAATACATTTTAATTTTCTAAACCTCTTGGGTTTCCTAAATGGTACACTGCTGTTGTGAAATGTGACTCACCATTCACAAATTTTCACTAATAAACGTGCTTACATCTGTTTGATTTCATGCACATGTAATTTATTGAACCTTGAAAACCTTCTTCCTTGTATCATTTGCTAACATGAAAAGGGAGCATTCTCTGGAGGACCATAGTTAAAAGTATGGCTATTCAGGAAAGATGCTTGATGCAAGCATCGTGGCTAAGAAGACACTTCTAAAGGCCCTCATAAACAGATTGAGAGCAACAAAAGCAGAAGATGAAGGGGCCTCTGAGTTCTTCCCTCCAGTCTCATTTCTAGCACACTATCATCACAGAGTCAAAAGGACCTAAGATTTGGCATGAACGAGGCAGTTTTAACCAAATTTCCTAGTCCTATGAAGCCCAGAGTTGGAAATCATGGAAATGATCATGATTGCAATCAATCCTGACAAAGCCAAAGTTTGATTTTCTACAAATTGGATGGACATTTGGTGGGAAAAACAATGTGACAAGTTGCCTGGCACCAGTGGCTCATGCCAATAATCCTAGCTACTCAGGAGGTTGAGATCTGAGGATCACATTTGGAAGCCAGCCCAGGTAGAGGAGTCTATGAGACTCTTTTCTCCAATTAAATGATAGAAAAAGCTTCAGTGTGCTCCTTCCCTTTAAAACTTGTACAATGATGAGTAGAGAAGGCAGGAATTAGTGGCATATATGAAAATAATCAGAAGTTTAAATCAGCATGGACCTCTATGTCTGTGGACAGAAGTACAAGTAAAGAAAGAATATGACTGCAACTGGAGGTTCCTTAGTATGCAGTATGATATACAGAACTGAAGTTTTCTTCTCTGACCAAGCTGCAGCTTTATTCAGATCTGGTATTGCAAGCAAGCACTCTAAGGAAAAACAAACTCCAACTGCCTAATAATCCAAGGGCATTAATCCTAAAAATAAAAACATTTATTCTGAAAGTAGTGGGAAATACAATCTGCGATTTCAAACATCTGAAGAACTGTCATAAAAAGAGGTATTTCTACTTTTTAATGACAATGGATGGCGATGATGTCCAGAATCAAATGATGGATACTACATGAAAACAAATGTTTAACCTAACAAAAAGATGAACTTCTCCAACAAATGTGTCCAAAGACTCAAGACTATATATTTCAATAAACCCTACACTGCATGACTATTTAAGCAAAATCTCATTGGAGGAATTCAAGAATGCAATGTGAAAAAACTGTAGCTAGCCTCTGATTACACACACAACACTGAGAATGTTCGAGGTCAGCACAGGTGGCACAATAGGCGGGCTCAGACTGGAAGGAAGGCTGTGTCCATGTTAGCAGGGTGCCATTGTTAAACACCATAGCTCAGTAGTTAAGTACCTATGATCACATAAGATGATGTGAAGTGAAACAAACTCTAAGATACGGAAACAATTGGTTTATCATTGTTGTTATTTTTAACGTGCTAAATGAAATCATTCCTTTTTCCTTTTGCTTATCTTCCCTATGGTTTAGCACCTCTTGTCACTGTTTTTGATTTTGATACCCTCGGTCATATATATATATATATTTGTCTGAATTAGGGAAGGGAAGGGGAACTTCAAAATGTTGAGACAAATGGTAAAACGTGAACCAATGCAACAGTAATAACTACAAGATATGTTGTAAACTAACTGTAAAATTGGAGGGAGGGGGAAATACAGGAGGAGGAAAGGTGGGAGAAAAATGAGGGATGAGATAGCAAGTTTGACAAGAAATGTACTCATTACCTTAGGTATGTAAATGTAACCCTACTGTACATCAACTTGACAATCAACATAAAATAGAAAGATGCCCTGAGCTCAAGAATTAATACTCATATGTAGATGGATACATTCTCTCTCTCATACACATACACACACACACACACACACACACACACACACACACACACACCTTGAAGCCATGTGGAATAGAAGCAGGAACCCAGGTGATCTCAGCAAACAGTAAACCCGACACAGCAGCCTCTGTGAACTGTCCAAGCAGGACATTGAAAGCATCTGGAAACATGTTTGGTTGTAGAATTACGGATGCAACCGGCTCCTAGGTCAAAGCACAGGATGTTGTTACACATCCAACAGGACACATGGACAGCCACCTAAAGGGAGGAATTAGCCAGAGTCTTGACACCACTGTTTCTTTTAGACCCACCTGAGTGGGTCTCTGATTTTTGTAGCCCCAGGAGAGCTTAGCCAACACCCAAAGTATTTACTAGTAAACATGGCTGCAGTACCTGAACCCATCTTTATGAGCGCGGGTGATGGTCCTTAAAAATAATGGCCAGGAAAAGCTCACCTGCAGAAGGGATAAATTCTCACAGTTGATCTAACAACTGACAGGGGTCATTTAGCTTCAGGAAAACCACCTAATTGGTGTGTCAACAGCTTTCTACAAGGTATCATAATTCTCAGCAGAGAATTTACCAAATTACATAAGAAAGAGAAAGAAAGTCAAATATTAATTTCTCAAACAAAATGGGGGGCTGCTACTATAGAAGCTGCAAAGACTAAACCAACGGGGAATCATGAACTCAAATACCCATCATAATATAGGGTTAAATCCATTAATATTGGGCACCACTGATTATAGACTACATTTTTTATACACTTTTAGTTATTGTGAAGACTTTAATTAGTTTGATACCCAGTTAGTTCTTCCCAAGACCTTAACAGCCCATTTCTAGCTCTAAATAATAAGGCAGGCTTAGTCACAATGAACATTTCACTAGGTCTCTGGGATTTTGGTGCCAGTTCTGGTCTGGCCAATGATCCTGTTCTTTTGTGCTTAAGGCTAGCACTCTCACAAAGCTCCACTTTCTGCTGTATTGTTTTGTTTTCTTTTGGTGGTCAATTGGAGACAAGTATCTCAGTGACTTTCCTGCCCAGGCTAGCTTCCAATTGCAATCCTCACTTTTGAGTCTTCCAAATAGCTAGGCATGAACCACCAGCACATAGCAATTTAAAAATATTTTCCCTGAGCAGAGGAGCAGCAGAGCCCTAGTTAATCTCTCTCCAACACCCCAGTTTTACCACTCCAGAAACTTTTACTCCTAGAAAGACAGCCCAAGTAAGTTATAACAGTACAGGGATTCTGTCCAATAAGGAAAAATTGACATTGCTGGCCTGAAAACACAGATTTCAGTTCTGGGCCTCATCCCTCTGCCAAGCCAGTGCCGGCGCTGGCACAGCGTCTCACAGTTCATGGACCTAAACCACCCAGAAGTGACCAAGGTGAAATCCTCCAGATGGTGGCAGACAGACGTGGATCTCAGGCTGAGCATGGACAGGCCGAAATGGCAGACAAAGCATGAGTACCCCACAAAAGATATTCTCACTCGTGCCCACAGAGAAGCATCGGTAGCCTTTTCCCCACTGCCAGAGCAAAGCACCATCTCTGACACTGGCATAGGGTCAGACCAGACTGGAAATAAACCCGGCTTGGGGAAAGTGAGGACAAAGGGGCCACCTTTGAAAAGAGCAAGAGGGACAGACCAATGAGGGCCAGCTCCACCCAGAAGAGCAACCCCTGCCCAGGTGGGAAGCTCATCCAGGCCACAGTTCACAACTCAGGTGAACTCAGCCAGAGGTGCCCGCCCTGCCCGCCAGAATTTCTAAATTAAAACGGAAAGTGGCGAGCAGCTACCGGCAGCAAGGAACAACCAGATAGGAGAACAAACAGTTCCCGAGACAGATAAATGGCCCCATCTCAGAGGAAGCCTAATTCCCAGCCCAAAATGGAGCTGAATTCCATAGCCAGCTATGCTCAGGAGGCCATCCTGCCCATGAGGGAGGAACCACCCCTAGGCAAGCAACTCTCAGACAGGTAAACCAGGCCAGAGCCAACCGCCCTGCTGAGTCCACAGCCACTCCAAAGCCAGGTGATAAAGGCACCAGTCTCACAGCAGATGGGAGGAGCCAGGGCTCCCAAGACTGTTCACTTCCCCCATTTACAGAGGACACCCAAGTCCTATGTGAAAGCTGTGCGAACCACAGAGCCTCAGGATTTCACTAACAGAGGAGGAGGGTCAGAGCTGATCCACCCGCTGCAAACTGAAAGCAGGTCAAACCACACAAGCACCAATATAGACTACAGACAATTGCAAGGAAACCAGAGACTGGAGAAAGCCCACCCAAACAAGGAAGACTCCATTTTTTAAAGATTTATTTTTATATTTTATTTAACAGATGTTGTTGGTTTTTTGTTTTCCAATGTATAGACAAATGGTAAAACGTGAACCAATGCAACAGTATTAACTACAAGATATGTTGTAAAATAACTTGAAAATTGGGGGGGGGATATGGGAAGAGGGAAGCTGGGAGAAAAATGAGGGACAAGGTAGCAAGTTTGACAAGAAATGTAGTCATTACCTTAGGTATGTAAATGTAACCCCTCTGTACACCACCTGTACAATAAACATAAAATAAAGAAAGATGCCCTGAGCTCAAGTACTAGTGCACATATGTATATGAATACTCTCTCTCTCTTTCATACACAAATACACAAATACACACAAACACAGAGTCATATTTATTTTTAAATACCTAATAGATAGCTTAAGGTTGTATGGAATAGAAGCAGGAACAGAGGTGATCTCCTCAGAAAACAGTAAACCCGACAAGTTGCATCTTTGAACTGTCTAGCGGGACCTTCCTTCTCATCAACCCAGGGTTCACTTCCACAGCAAGATACACTGCCTCCATGAGTATACATGATATACCTCCGTGTGCGCTGTCAAAGTCCACCCAGCCCACTATGCATCATTGGACATCTCTGCAGAAAGACGTGGTGATTGTGCATACTTGCGACTCCAGTGTGTTCATGATCACACACACATACTGCGTAGGAACACTAACAGGTGGATCTTGAGCCCAACCCTGCCATATGGCATCAGAAGCATTCACAAGGTGGAGGGAAGAGTATTTGTCTTCCCCTGTTGCATCCACCACAGCAATAGAAGCCGAGAATTCTCCACCCCAGGAAGACCATAGTGAATGCCTCCAACTATAGGGAGACCCAGAACCTGATTGTCCTAACCAACCGCTGCTTCCTTTACTCCTAAACAATCTCCATCTAAGGAGGACCCCCAAGCCCTTCCTGAAAGCTGTGCGAACCACAGAGCCCCAGGATTTCCCTAACAGGCGAGGAGGGTCAGAGCAGATCCACCCCCTGAAAACTGAAAGCAAGTCAAACCAGCCAAGCAGCAAAATAGACTACAGACCATTGCAAGGAAACCAGAGACTGGAGAAAACCCACCCAAACAAGGAACACTCCATTTTTTAAAAACATTTTTTAAACTTTTTTTTTTTCTATTTTTCATTTCTGAGACGTCGTTGGTATTTTGTTTTCTATTTTTTTTTTGTTTTATCGGCTTTTTTTATTTCCTTTTTCGGGGGTTGGGTTGTTAATTGTTTTGTGTTTTGTGCATTTGTCTTCCAGTATTTTTCTTTGTTTCTCTTTTCACATTCTCTTACTTTTAAATTACTTTCCTATGACTAACAGCTTCACTCTTTTCTGCTAACTCTCCATTATTCATCATATTAATCTTGTCCTTTCTACCGATTCTATTCTTCTTCACATTTCCACGTCACTGAAATGAAACCAAAAACACCACCACCACCACCGCCACCATCACCACCACCCCCACATACATTTTACTCTATTCCCTTCACTACCTCTCACTTATCCTCCAGATATACCTTCAGGACCTCCAGACTCCATTGATCCCTGGTTATTGGATAGAGGATATCCCTGTTCAATCCAAGTGAATCAAAGTGGTTTATAGAGAAATCCAGCTCATAGTATTTTAACAGTACTTATTAACTATTGAATACAGGATTGGTTGTTATTTTGAAATTGTATTTTTAGGAACACCAAATCTAATTTTATATACAGTTATACCAAGTATCTGTATATAATTGTGAACTTCTAAGATTTACACAACAGTGCTTGGTAAGGTCTGCTTTGGGTCTTAAACAGTGCTCACAGGTGCTCTTAGATAGGCATTCCCAATCCAAATGGGCAGAAGAAACACAAGATGACAAACAATGCAGTCATATCTCCCACTCAAAACAAGCAGGAAGCAGAGCAGTCAATCAAAGACATAGAAGAGAACCCTCAAAATGCTCTACAAATTCTACTGATAAACATGTTAAATGAAAAGTTTGAATCCATCCATACATCAATCCATCCATAAAGTAATAGATGATTTCATGGCCTCAACAAAGAGAAAGATAAATGAACTTCAAGAGTCATATGAAAAGATAACTACCCAGCTAAAAGATTTGAGAGACAGCACTCAAAACCAAATTAATAAAGTAAAGATGTCCATGCAGGACCTAAGAGATACTTCTAGCAAGGACATGGAAATCATCAGGAAAGACCAGTCTGAAGGAAAAGAGATTCAAAATCAAGTAACTAGCCTACAGTCTCAAGTAGGTGAAGCAGAGGATCAAATCTCAGGAGCTGAAGATTCCCTAGAATCTATGGAGAAATGTCACACAAAAATACAAAACCAATCCAATCGATAAAACAGATCACTCCAGGAGCTCCAAAACACAAGCAGGAAGCACTATTTGAGGCGAATAGGAATTGAGAAAAACCAGGAGAAAGAAGTTAATGGAATATGCAACCTATTTAACAGAATATTAGCCAAGAACTTCCCAACTATCCAGGAAGGTAGGCCGATACAGATACAAGAAGTATTTAGAACCCCAAAGCGACCAGATCAGAATAGGACATCCCACTGACACATTGTGATCATAACAGGATCAGTAGAGTCCAAGGAAAGAATCCTTAAAGATGTTACGGAGAAGAAAGTAATCACAAATAAAGGAAAAGCAAGCAGAATTACCCCAGACTTCTCAGCAGAGACCATGAAAAGCAAGGAGATCCTGGAATGAGGTATGCCAAACCCTAAATAATAATAAATATCAACCAAGAATGCTGTACCCAGCTAAACTCTCATTCATAGCTGAAGGTCAAATAAAAGTCTTCCACAGGAAGGAAAAACTGAAACAATGTATCTCCACCAAACCAGCTTTACAGAAAATCCTCAAAGATGTACTATACAGGGAAAATAATCAAGATCCCAATACAGACAGAGAAATGAACCCTAAATAGAAAACCAGAATATTAGATCAAGAATTGGGAAGACACAGCTTTTAACAAGATAGCTACAATGAAAGGACAAATGATCATCTCTCAAACCTAACTCTCAACATTAATGGACTTAATTCTTCATTCAAACGACATAGGCTCATTACTTGGATCAAAAATCAAGATCCGTCTTTCTGCTGCCTCCAAGAGACACATCTATCTAGCAAAAGCAAACTTCTTCTAAAGGTGAAAGGCTGGAATAAAATCTACCAATAAATGGCCCCCAAATGCAGGCTGGAGTGGAATTCTAGCATCAGATAAAATCGACTTCAAATGAAAAATGGTAAGAAGAGACAAAGAAGGTTACTACATACTAATAAAGCGATGTCTCCTACAGGAGGATATAACCATCTTAAATATCCACACACCAAATACAGGAGAACCCAACTTCATCAAACCAACACTACTGACTCTAAAATCACTCATAGTCCCAAACACATTGATTGTTGGAGACTTTAACACTCCACTGTCACCTCTGGACAGACCAACAGGCCAAAAACTGACCAAAGAATCCACAGAACTAATCAACTGCATAGACCAACTAGACTTAACCAACATCTACAGAATATTCCATCAAGCAATAGCAGAATACACATTCTTTTCAGCAGCCCATGAAACATTCTCCAAAATATATCACATCTTAGGGCACAAAGAAAATCTGTACAAATTCAGAAGTATCAAAATCATTCCCTGCCTTCCCTCAGACCACAATAGATTAAAATTAAAGCTCAACTCAAACAGCCACCACACAAAATGATACAATCCATGGAGACTAAGCAACACACTGCTGAACCATCAGTGGGTCATTGAAGAAATTAGACCAGTAATTCAATATTTATGGCATTCAACCAAGGTGAGTGCACAAAGTACCACCTCCTTTGGGACACAGCAAAGGCAGTACTCAGACGAAAATTTATATCTGAGTGCCTACACCAACAATCTGGATAAACAGCAACTCAACAACTTACGGAATCACCTTAATCTTCTCAAAAGAGAACAAGAAGCCATACCCCCAAGTCAATAGATGGAAGCAAATAATTAAAATCGAATCAGAATTAAATATACTTGAGAGGGAGAAAAAAAACCATCGCAACAATCAACAAAACAAAGACTTGGTTCTTTGAGAATATTAACAAGATAGTCAAATTCCTAGCAAACCTGACCAAAAAACGATGGCAGCACACCCACATAAACAAGATCCGAGATAAAACAGGTAACATCACCACAGAAACAACCAAAATTCAGAACACAATAAGGGACTATTTTGCAAACCTTTGTGCCAACAAATTCGAGAACCTGGAAGAAATGGATGATTTTCTAGAAAAAATTGATACCCCCAAACTCAACCATGAAGATTTAAACCTTCTAAACAGACTCATACCCAGCCTTGAAATAGAAACAGCAATAAGTGATTTCCCATCAGAGAAAAGCCCATGTCCAGATGGATTCACAGCAGAATTCTACAAGGCTTTCAAAACAGAAGTCACACCAATATTTTTCAAAATCTTCAATGAAATTGAAAGAGAACGTTCACTACCAGACTTATTCTATGAAGCCAGTATAGCCCTCATCCCAAAACCAGGCAGGGACTCATCAACAAAACAGAACTATAGAACGATTTCCCTGATGAACATAGATGCAAAAATTCTCAACAAAATTCTGTCCAATCGACTTCAACAGGTCATCAAAAATATCATACACCATGTTCAAACTGGATCCATCCCAGGGATGCAAAGTTGGTTCAATATACGCAAGTCAATTAATGTAATCCACCACATCAACCAGAGCAAGGTAAAGAACCACATGGTTATATCTCTGGATGCAGAAAAGGCGTTCGATAAAATCCAGTACCCATTTATGATAAAAATCCTGGAGAAATTGGGATTCCAAGGAACATTCCTGAATATAATAAAGGCAGTTTATTACAAACCAACAGCAAGCATAATTCTAAATGGTGTAAAGCCAAAGCCATTCCTTTGAAAATCAGGAGCAAGATTGAGATGTCTGCTCTCTCCCCTCCTCTTTAACATTCCTAGCCAGAGCAATTAGGCAAGAAGAAAACAAAAAGGGGATCCAAATAGGAAAAGATGAAGTTAAGCTTTCTCTCTTTGCAGATTACATGATCCTATACCAAACGAACACCATAGACTCTACTCCCTAGCTACTAGAGCAGATCCAAAACTTTGGCAAAGTTGCAGGATATAAAATAAACCCTCGAAAATCAACAGCCTTTCTATATGCTAATAACACGAAGACAGAGGCTGAAGTCAGGAAAGCAACTCCCTTTGCAATATTCTCAAAAACATAAAATACCTAGAAATAACCTTAACCAAAGAAGTGAAAGACCTCTATGATTAGACTGTTTGGTGTAAGTGAACTGAACATCTCCGTGGGGGGGGGGGGAAGGAAAAGGGGGAGGAGGGAGAGGGGTATGAGGGACAAGGTAACAAAAACTGTACAAGAAATGTATCCAGTGCCTAAAATATGAAACTGTAACCTTTCTGTACATCACTTTGATAATAAAAATTTGAAAAAAAAAAAAGAACTAAGGAAATGGAAAAACCTCCCATGCTCCTCGATTGGGAAGATTAATATAGTCAAAATGGCAATATTGCCAAAAGCTATCTACAAATTCCATGCAATACCCACTAATATCCCAACACCATTTTTTAATGAAATTGAGGAAGCAATCCAGAAATTGATATGGAAAAATAAATGACCCCCCAACTAGCAAAAACAATCCTAAGCAGAAAGAACAATGCCGGAGGAATTACAATACCAAACTTCAAGCTGTATTATAAAGCTATAGCTATAAAAACAGCTTGGAATTGGCAATGGAACAGGCCTGAAGACCAATGGAACAGAATTGAAGATCCAGCAGTGAACACACAGAACTAAGCCCCCTTAATCTTTGATAGAGGAGCTAAAAAAATACGATGGAAGAAAGATAGCCTATTTAACAAATGGTGATGGCAAAACTGGTTCAACACCCACAACAAAGCAAAATTAGATCCTTATATATCATCCTGCACCAAAATCAATTCCACATGGATCAAAGATCTTGAAATTATAACAGATACCTTGAAAGCACTAAAAGAAGTAGGAGAAACACTTGGGCTCCTTGGCACAGGACAGACCTTCCTTAACAAAGAGCCATAAATGCTACAAATCACAAAAAGGACGAGCAAATGGGATTGCATCAAATTGCTGAGCTTCTGCAGGGCAAAGGACATAGCTCACAAGATGAATGGAAAGCCTACAGATTGGGAAAAGATCTTTATCAGCCATACAATGAACAAAGACCTCATATCTAAAATATATGCAGAACTACAAAAAATTAAATTCCTCCAAAACAAAACCGCAAAGAACCAACAGCCCCCTCAACAAGTGGGCTAAAGACTTACAAAGAGACTTCTCTGATGAGGAAATGAGAATGGCCAAGAGTCATATGAAAATGTGCTCTACATCTCTGGCCATAAAAGAAATGCAAATCAAAACAACATTGAGATTCCATCTCACCCCAGTAAGAATGACCT
The DNA here is from genome assembly GCF_023159225.1 of Perognathus longimembris pacificus. Classification (NCBI taxonomy): domain Eukaryota; kingdom Metazoa; phylum Chordata; class Mammalia; order Rodentia; family Heteromyidae; genus Perognathus; species Perognathus longimembris. Next base: position 21,129 of record NW_025959211.1, on the reverse strand, counting down.
ATATCAAGAAAACTAACAATAATAAATGTTGGAGGGGATGTGGACAAAAAGGGAACCCTACTTCATCGTTCATCGTTGGTGGGAATGTAAACTTGTTCAGCCACTCTGGCAAGTGGTATGGAGATTTCTCAGAAGGTAAACATAGAGCTCCCTTATGATCCAGCAGCCCCACATTTGGCATCTACCCAAAGACCACAGAGAAGAACACACAAAAGCCACCAGCACAACAATATTCATCACAGCACAATTTGGCATAGCTAAAATATGGATCCCACCCAGTAACGCTCAGTAGATGAATGGATCAGGAAAATGTGGTACATATACACAATGGAATTTCATACCTCTGTCTCAAAGAATGACATTGCCGCATTTGTAAGGAAATGAAAGGACTTGGAAAAAATTATCCTAAGTGAAGTGAGCCAGACCCAAAGAAACATGGATTCTATGCTATGAATAGGATTCCCTATTCTCATAGGGAATAGTTAGCTCAGGTTTAGGCTAGTCACAGCAGAGGATCACAAGAGCCCAACAGCAATACTCTTATGAACACATAAGATGAGGCTAAGTGAAACAACCTCCATTTTATGGAAACAACTGTTATATCACTGCTGTAATTACTTTCAACATGCCATGTGTAACTGTAGCTTCTACTGTTGATGATGCTCTTGTATCCCCTTCCTGCGGTTGTACCTTCACTATCAGTTTATCTTATTTGAGTACTTTGGAAACTGTATATACTGGTATTAGAATTAGGAAAGTGAAAGGGAATACCAAAACTGAGAGATACAAGATAAAAAGACAAACGACTACAAAGGCAATGCTTTCAAAACTGTTTGTTGTAAGCCAAGTGAACAACTCTGGGGGGAGAGGGGCAGGGGGAGGGGAGGGTAAGTGAGGGAGGAGGTAACAAACAGTGTAAGAAATGTATCCAATGCCTAACATATGCAACTGTAACCTCTCTGTACATCACTTTGACAATAAATAAGAAAAAAAAATGTTTTTCCTATGAGGAAAACAATACAGTCTATGTTTCTTTAGGTCTGGCTCACTTCACATAGTAAATTTTTTTTGGAATAATTAGTACATGTTTAGGCTAGTCAAAGCCGAAGTCATAATAGCCCAATAGCTATGCCCTTATGGACACTTAAGATGATGCTAAGTGAAATGAGCTCCATGTTATGGAAACAAGTGGTATATCATTATTGTAATTATTTTCAGCATGCGGTATGAATCCGTACCCTTTTTATTTTCTCTCGTATTCCCTTCCTGTGGGTTTACCCCCACTATCACTGTATCTCATCTGAGCACCCTGGATACTGTATATACGTGTATTAGAGCTAGGGAAGAGAAAGTAAATATCAAAATCAATAGACAAAGGATAAAAATACAAACAACTCCAAACACAATACTCACAAAACCATTTGGTGTAAACCAACCGTACAACTCGTGGGTGGAAGGGGAAGCAGGAGGGAAGAGGTAGGCATGTGGAGGGGAGGAGGAGTTAACATATTTGACAAGAAATGTACTCACTGCATTATATATGAAACTGTAACCCCTCTGTACTTCACTTTGACAATAAAGGAGAAAAAAGACAATAAATATTTTTTAATGATTCTGAAACACCTAACATTTCTGAGAGTTATAACATATAATGCTTAAGATTCTCATGTTAAAAACTAACATTTAGAATCAACACTCTCTTTCTCTGGCAATAGGAAAACTACCAACACATACACTGTTTGTGAATAAAGGTAAACATTTCCCTCAAAGAACTGCTAATCACCATACATTTCCTTTCTTCCTTCCTGTTATTTACTTCAGCCATTCTCTGGCCATAATCTGAGTGAAACCAGCCAAAAGGTACAGACACTGAGGCAGGAAGGGACAGATAGCATGAACACACCAAGGTGGCTGAGACCTGAGCTATTTTGGATACTATAACCTCAACATTAGGCACAGGTAGTGAGAGAGGAAGAGAGAGATCAGGAAAAGTAGAAGCCAAATGGCTGCTAGGTATAAAAATCTAGAGAAGTGTGGACTCAAGACAGTTGTCAGAAGCTGCAACACAAAAATGAATAAGATGTAAATTAGATGGGATGTTCAAGGAACTAACCAAACGAGAACATAAAACAAACTAAGTCAAAGCTAGGACAGCGAAAAGAGTAGCGCAAAATTCGGGAGGTGGCAAACATGGTCTGCGTTTATTAAAAAAAAAAAAAAATAAGCTTCTCCACAAGCACAAACATCTCTCCAGCCTTCCTTCTCTCTCTACTCATAGAATAAGCATTCCCTCCTCTGCAGCTTTTGCTAGCAAGAGACACGTGATCTTTTTGTTAGATTATGAAACAAATACCAGTGATGAGCCAAAAACTTAAATATAGTAAAAGAGTTGGGACAGCACTGTGTTCACTCTGTGAGAAATATCCAACAGGAATGTGCAGTGTCTTTATTCAACAACACTTCTTTATTCGAATCACAAAGATTATGATTAAAGCATGTCTTTAACCCTCTCATATCTTGCTATCCTATTTATTCTTGTGTTAGACATTTACAATGACCACTCTTAGGAATCTAGAAAGTTCTGAGGAAGTACTGGTGGCGGGGGGGGGGGGTGGTGGTGGTGCTTATCATTACTTCCCAAAGCATAAGGGTGAAAAACAGCAGCTCATCAAGTGGGGGCAAGGGGAGAGCGGGGGACAAATGAAGGGGAAGGGGGGAATTGTAGTCAAGAATTCATTGTACATACTACAAAAGTAAGAAAACGGAAGGGCTGGGCAGAGGAAGGAGGGGCAAGAATGTTGAAAGGGGTGAGGTGGGTTAAGATGGGCCATATTCATAAACTGCTTTGTCAAATGGCAACTCCTTTGCACAAATACTTAAAGATAGTTTTTGTAAGAACTCAGAAGCTCTTCCCTTCACAGTAGTAGGACAAATTATTAGTTCCTACGCACAGGGACTAGAGTCTTTCAGGTCATTTGTGTTTTGGTGGGGTTTTGGTTTCTGAGCCAGCCCTGAAAATTGAACTCAGAGACTGGGCTATGTCCCTTAGCTTTGTCACTCCATGCTGGCCTGCTACCCCATGAGAAATAGCACAATTTCTGGTACTTTGGTGGTTCATGGAGGATGGATGTCATGGACTTCCGTGCCCAGGGCGGTTTCAAAGCACAATCCTCCAAACTCATGAGGATCTGGGATTACAGGCCTGAGCCACAGGCTCCAGTTTCTAATGAGCTTTGGTCATCAAAAAAGTGGTAGTATAATTTTAAGGTTCACAGACATTAGTGCTACCTTTGGATCCTATGATATAAAGCCCCAAAGACCCGTCCTTTAAATAACTAATCAAATAAAAAATAAACAATTGTCTTATAATTAAATAATCATAAGATAGGAAAATAGAGACAAAATAATCATTAGTAATATAAACATAAAAATGGAAAAAAGCTTACCAAAGAGTTGATTCCTATATAGTTTAAGACTATAGGGAAAGTAAGCTGGAAGCCAGTGGCTGTAGCCAGTAATCCTAGCTATTCAGGAGGCTGAGATCTGAGGATCGAGGTTCTAACCCAGCCTGGACAGGAAAACTCTGTGAGACTCTTCTCTTCAATTAACCACCAAAAAGCTGGAAGTGGAGCTATTGCTCAAGTGACAGAGTGCTAGCCTTAAGCAAAAAAAGCTCAGGGACTGTGTCCAAGCCTGAGTTCAAACCCCGGGAACAGCAAAAATATAGGTAGGTAGGTAGGTAGGTAGATAGATAGATAGATAGATAGATAGATAGATAGAGTTTGTGTTGCAATGGAAAACCATGCACTCTACATCACTCTCTTCCTAATTCATTCCACTACTATGTAACAGGATAAATAGCAGAGAATAGCAAAGGAAAATAAATATTTGTTAATTGGCGATGTCTTTCTTGCTATAGTCATATAGTTTCTTTCGAAGTGCAATTGGCTTCTCTTTCTCACTTGGAAAAGTCCACTTTGACTCTACTTACATATTCCATTTCAATTACTTCTGAACTAAAGAAACAATAAAACCACTGTTTCAGTCTTAAAATTCTTCTTTGAACCATTATGGAATCATAATAGTTACTTCTTTGGTAATTAAAGTAACCCATAGTCACTTGGCCTCTGTATACTTCCATGCCATCATGACTGGTCATGATTTCACTTAAGAAAATGATCCCTTAATAGAAACAACATGTCACTTTATGGGACGTGGGAGGAGTTTTGCTATGGGTCATGAACATCCCTCTGCTCCACAATAGATTGAATACTAAGTGCAGGCCCTGGAAAGGCAAGGCCCTGCCACCTGAGTCCCATATGCGTAAGTTCCAAGCTGAGGGAAAGTCAGGTCAAACAACACCAATGCAATGGAAGGAAACCAGAGTTTAGATTCCTGCTACAGAATTGCAAAGCAGAGTACAGGAGAGGGGCCTGACTAGAATGAGGGTTGTTTGGGAGAGTGCACCTTCTAGTTTGTTCTTCTATACATGGATGGCCACAACATGAAGCCCACTGGGGTAATGTGTGCTCCATGAAAGCCTGGTGGAGTCACATTTCTACATCTACTCTTAAGTTTCCTGTATTTACTCTTGAGTTTCAACCATTCTTAATCTTCTCATCATATCCCATAAATGTGAAAGCAGTGTGAAGCTTTAAAATGCTAGTTGCACATGATTACAATTAAACAATGTGGAGACTCCTAAGAAATGGGAAATGATGAGGAAGGGATACATGATGCGTGTAGGAATTCTTTGTGACTGATTATAAAATTCTTTTTTCTGGGATTTCTGCTTCAAGACTGATGGTAGAAGCAAAGGTTTTCCTGCTTTAAAAAAAAGGTGTAAAAGAATAAAATGTCCTAGACTTCTTAATCCAAAGATACCTTGTGTTAAAACAATTAGACATTTTCATATTCATAAAATGGTAACATAAATTTTATTACCACACCAGCATTTCATTTATTCCTAGCCTGATTTCCAGACTAATCTCAACATTCAAGAAAATATCTCAAAAGTAGCTGAAATTTAGGGCATTGAATAACGTTGCACAGAAGAAAAGCATATACAAGAACATAAAAAGCTATGGTTTCTTCACTGATGTAATTTCACAATGTTAGAGTTTTTCTTTTATTAAAAACTACCAGTTGCAAAGACATGACTGGAAAGTTCAGGCACATGGGTCCGCCTTCCTGCCTCAGGTCCTGGGCAACTACCAGACAATCTGCAGGGTTATGAGATAAAGTCACGAATACAGTGTGTTTGGCTAAATATTTTTAATAGATTATAATACCTCTGTTTGGCTCAAATAAATTATCCAGCCTTATTTGGTCCACTTTCCCATTTCATGGTTGGCTGATCATTGACTTCTCTCAGAAAGCAAAGCAATGAAGAAAAGGGGAAAAAAGAAGAAAGATGAAAAAAGGAGGAGGAAGGAAGGAAGGGGGCCTGAGGAGGAGGACAAAGGACAGAGGAGAAAAAGTCAGGAAGTCAGGTACTGATGGCCTATGCCTACAATCCTAGCTACTCAGAAATGAGATCTGAGGATCACAGTTCAAAGCAAGCCTGGGCAGGAAAAGTCCACAAGACACTTAGCTCCAACCAACAGATAGTTCAGAGTAGAGCTGAGTGCCAGCCTTGAGCAAAAGAAACTCAATGCCCAGGCCCTGAGTTCAAGCCCCAGGTCTGTCAAAACAAAAAGTCATTTTTATGTTGCAGACTTCCTTGAAGCCCATAGTTTGAAACGATATATGGAAGGGAAAACAATCACTCACCAAAGCTCAATAGCTTGTAGAGCTGCTGTGTCATTCTATTGCATGTCCTACCAGACACGTATAAAATGTGCTTTGCTTGGCCAAAGAGCTATCCACAACTCCCTGCTCAAACACCTGATGACAGTGGACATTCATTTCAATGGGAACAAGTTAGTCTTTCAATTTTCCTTCTGTTGTACTCGTTACAATGTGGCCAGATTTACACTCTCTCTGTGAAATGCATTGGATTTCTCAGTCAATATTGGCTACAATGTTAGTAATTTCTCAAGATCTTGCCTGTCATTTAAATGCAGACACAAAACTCACAGTCTCCTCATGGTGTCCATTTCAGTTTCAACATAGAAGCATCGTCATTTTGCCAAAGACCAACTTTCTTACAGCATAGTTTCTATAAATAATGCACAAATAAATACTCTGCATATGCAAATTCAACCAATTACAGATTGTACATCTTTAAGGGAAAAGCAGTGCATCTGTACTAAAACACATTCACACAGTTTTCTTTTCATAATGCCCTATAATATGGTATAAAATCTAGTTACACATTATTTCAATTATATTACTTACTGTAAGCAATCTAGAGAAGACAAAGTATATGAAGGATGTTTGTAGTTTATATGCAAGTATTATACTGTTTTATATCAAAAGAACTTCATTAGCCACATGGGTTGTAGAGCCAACCCACTTCAGATACTAAGGGACATTGTAATTTGGGGGAAAGTTATGTTGCAGATACTATTTGGCCAGCTAAACATTAACTGCTCAACAAAACTCTAGTGTTAACAATAACTATATTAAAAAGTTAATGGCAGCAGCAACTTGTTGACAAGACTCTATGTGCGTATGTGTGAAGAATAAAAGCTCAAAGGAGCAAGGTGCCAGTGGCTCATGTCTGTAATCCTCAAGAGAATGATTTCTGAGAATCAAGGTTCAAAGAAAGCATGCACCAGAAAGTCTCTTATCTACAATTAATCACCAAAAAATCAGGAAACAGAGCTGTGGTTCAAGTGGTAGACCACTATCCTTGAGTGCAAAGGCTAAGGGATAGCACTCAGGACCTGTGTACAAGCCCTGGTGCTGGCACCAAAAAGTAAAAAAGCACAAAGAAAAATGAAAAAATGCACAGAAACATGTCAAAAACTGGGATGACTTAAAGGCTTTAAAAAAATCTCAGACTTTAAGGCAGACGGATGGGGTGAGAGATGTTGATGTTTGTGATGTATATCACAGTGGGTTACATTGTGCATTTCCCCAACTTTCTAGTGCTAACAGATTAAGGAATATGTTCCTCACTTTCAGTGAGGAACATTGAGCTCTTTTGGAAGAAAAGAGAGAAGGAAGAGGAGGAAAAGAGGTGAGAAGAGTGGGAGAAGAGGCGAGAGGAACCGATAACAAAGAAGACTATCTAGACATATATTCTGACTCCCAGTTATACCATAATGTACAAGCCAGAGCTTGCTACAATTTACTCAATTAGAGTAAATATGATCATTGTATTTTATAACGTGTGAATATATTTTAAATACAAGAATTAAAGCTTCATGTCCATAATGAAGACCAGAACGCCTATAAATTGAAATTATAATTTTTTTTTTACATTTTAGGTGTCAAAGCCTATAAGTATGCCCTTATAACAAAAACTGCATGAATCTAGTGATCAATGTAAGGAACACATTATGAAGGGAAATGAATACATTTCAACTACCATTCGTGAAGAGAATAAGGCCTTCAACTGAAGAGGCAGTGACATCTCTGGATGCAATGACGTCAGAAGTGTCATCGCAATTCCAAATTATCCTGTACTCATAGAAATTCCAAATTTTGAGGGGAAGAAGTTCCACAGTAAGTTGAATGACAGTATTAATTCCACTTATTCTAGCTGTTGGAATACTAGCCCAAAGTTCATGGCTGTGGCTGTATCTACTATACACAAGTGCAACATTGACTGCATTTCAGGTATCTTAGAGCTGATGGGTTGGAGAAACTATTTGCTTTCTCTACTGATTTTGTCCATCACCAAAGAAGACAAGGGATAGCTCGCAATTCAATTGGGAAGAAACTGGTGGAGCAGTGAACTCCTATTTAGCTCAGTTCCTCCTATCTCCACGTAAGAATCACCATTGTTAACACAAATTGGGGAGGGATGGGGGCATTGTGAAATTCCATGGGACTTTAAACCACCCCACCAAACTTCACCCATCTTGGCAAGCCAGGTTAGGTAGCAATGCTTCTAGGTGTAGCCAGTCATATCCTGGGTTTCAGGTTTCAGCCTGCAGCTCAGTCATCCATAAACAGTTTTCACATTCTCCACTTCCACCAAACCACCGCAGAGAGTCTCTAACGTGGTAAGGAGGGCACCCAAACAGTTTTTCATGATAGGTCTTGGATGGCTTCCATGTGGGTCATGTCACAGAGTTGATTTTACACCCTTACAAAGCAATCAGAAGCAGAGCAGCCTGGGGCCTTGAAAGAATGCTTGCTCCCACACATCGAATAAGCTACAGTGAATTGAAACTCCATGTAGTATTAGTATCCTTTTACATAATTACCAACGGAATTACTACAGTGAGAAAGGGAAAGGAAGCCGGACATCGTGGCACACTTCTGTTTCCCAGATACTGGGGAACAGAGGTAGGGAGGAGCACAGTCTTGAGACCACCTGATCAAATGAAAAGCAGGGGAGGGAGGGGAGGAGGAGTTAAAGGGGAAGAAGAGTGAAAAAGGCAGAGGAAAAGGGAGAAAGGTGGAAGAGATAGAGGAAGGGGAGGGCTGGCCAGCCCAAAAGACTATCCAAAGATAACTCAAAAGCCAAAAAAAAAAAAAAAAGGAACTGGAGGAGTGGCTTAAATGAAGCAAGGAAAAGGCCTCAAGTTCCAAGCCAAGCATCACAGAGCAAGAATTGGAAGAATTAGCTTCTTCATTTGTAAACAAGGCAGACAAAAGAGAAGAAACAAGAACACCCCTTCAAAAGGCACCTTGTCCTTGTCCACTCTCAGCAGAAAAGTCACTGAGCATGTCATGTCCAGCCTTTTGGATTCAGTAGGCCTGAGAAAGACTTACTGGGGATATTCGTGGGGGCACCCTCATCACTGTGCCCTGATCTGTGTCACAGGAAGGGGAGAATATCTGCCATTTTCATTTCCATAACATTCACCATCTCAAGTTGCTTATTCAAGTTTCTTAAGGTAAAACTGTTTCTGTTCTCTGTATCATTGAAAATGTATACAGCAAGACATGGAGTTTTATATGCTCAAGTCAACTGGATTAGCAAAGGAACACAAAGGCTCTGACACCAGGGGGAAGAGTGCTCTATCTCAAAGCAAGCATGAACATTTACGTCCATCACCATACTGGGGCGTCCTCAATCCATCACCAGGATCTGTACTGCTCCCACTTGGGAATGAGGGGTACTTGCGCTTGTTGGCATTTACTCCCACTTTGTAAATAGTCATTTCATAAGTATAGAGGATACCTTAAGAAGTATCTACTTTCTGTGTATGCTCATACTAGGGCTTGAACTCAGGGCCTGGGCATTGCCCCTTAACTTTTTCGCTCAAGGCTGGCTTTCTATCACTTGAGCCACAGCTCTACTTTGGCTTTTTGGTGGCTATTGAAGGTGAGAGACTCATGGAAGTTCCTGCCTAGGCTGGCTTTGAATCCCAACCTTCAGATTGCAATCTCCTAAGAAGCTAGAATTATAACTGAGCCACCACCAGATGGCTTCTAGTCTCACTTTTTACCTGTAGCTGTTAAACACTCCACACAAGAAGTTCTCAACTTTATTCTCACTATTCATAGAATAGAGTAGACTACCATCATATAGAACATGCTGTCCATTCTATATTAAAAATCATGTTTAGAAAGTGGCTCAGGGAGTAGAGCTGAAGAGCTCAGGGACAGAGCCCAGGCCCAGAGTTCAAGTCCCATGACCAAGAAAAAAAATATCATGTTTCTTTCATTTGGAATATCAGCAGATCAGCTACCAGTGTACCTTTATCTACCTATCCATCAATTCTTAGAAATTCAAAAGGCAACCAACAAACTTTGTATCCATTCCTACAGATTTTCTCGGGAGCCATATTTTCTTCTATTATGAATTTCTGAAACATAAGTATAGTTTTCTTTCTCTACCACCAAACCATTTAAACAACTTCCCATATTGTAAACATTTCATAGATTTAGGTTATATGCTCCAAAATGTACTCCTCTTGATTTTGCTTATCCCACATGGAAAGTCCTTTTCAAATTAACATTTGGTGTCATCTTCATGGAACTAGAAACTCCATGAGGATACAGGGCAAGTCTGCCTCATTTGCCCCCCCCCCAAAAAAAAAATCCCAAAATCTGGTACTGTTTAGAATTTATGCTAGGTAGAGAATTGACTAAGATGCTAAGTCGTTATTGCCCAGCTCTTACTTACAATGATATGACCAGTTTGTAAAAAGCCATATGTGGAAATGATTTGCACAAGATTGTGTAACATGTTAATGAAAAAGCCAAGGTGGCTTTCTTCATTTCCTATTCTTCATGGATGACACCACAGAGGTTCTTATACCTGTTTGCATTTCCTTAGCCTCAGGTCCTCAGCTCCTCCCACTAGCCCCCAGATCCACCCATACCTAATGAGCCACTCCTACTCACTACCTATCTACTTCCCCTTTACCCCCAGAGAGAGAAGCTGCCACCTGGATAAGGTGCAGACACCATGTAGCTCCCTCTCCCATGGGAACTATGGCCCCACTAATAAACCTCCTTTTGAACCTTCTTCTCCTGTCTGTGATGATCTCTGCATGGCCCTCTGGGATGGCCGGGACATATCTTTTCAACACCTAATAGGCTGAGGAGGCCAATGGTACTGATGAATGAGTTCTTATCACTTGAATGGTGTATCCATTCCCATCGTTCTTCATTGGCTGGACAGAGAAACCTTTCTGTAAATATGCCTGCTTTATGCATACTTCATGGAAGATCCAAAGAACACAACCTGAAGTAGAATTCTGTACCCATAGTGAAGAGCCAAGTTACTTTCTTAGAGACAGTCAGGTATGACAGGGATCAAGCCACAAATAGCAGCTGTTATTTCCTTGTCTCTGCCATTGCTAACGCAAATCTGCTAAACATAGCTTTGATGAATTATTTGGGGTTCTTAAAAGAAAATTTTCTTTTGGTTTTCTAGAGCGTCTCTTGATCTTACAAAAAAGGTAAATATGCCTTTCTACTGAGGACAAAGATGATATAATAATGACTGTCCAATTTTATGTTATAAATATCACTGTATAAATAAATCTGATTTGAATAGGTCTAGGGGTCAGATGGAGAAGACACTCATTTTGGTAAACATCTCATATTGAAGCTGTAAAGACACTCTTTACTAAGTCCATGCCCAATAAATCCAAGTCTTTCTACCCGGTATGCTTCGGTCTAAATGGTCTGTTTCCCCTGTCATTTTGGTGAACACTTTGGAGACAAAACTAGGTATCATGAAAACCCCAAATTCCACTGCTACAACACCAAGAGATACTGACATGCAAGATTATCTTTATAAATGACCTACAGATGTTTAACTAACCGCCATGTACATTAGCTTTAGGTTCTGAGCAACTTTTGCAACATTTCCCACTTGTTCCTCTGTGGAGCAGAGGAAGGAATGTAAGAAAAAGACTAATGAACTGTGGGTGCAGCTTTAGTGGTAAGAGAATTTGCCTAGTCTTTCTGAGAAACTTACAAAAAAAAAAACCAACACAAAAAAAACAGAAGTATTATTTAAGCTCTAAACACTAATATGCCAAACAATTTACATAAATCGTACAATGGAGAAGGAATTTCTAGTCTTTTTTTTTCCTGGTGAAAAAATGAAGTGCATTCATTTGATCACAGTCACACCATTATTTAGTATCAGATCTAAGATTGCAGTCTAGACATATCCAGCTCATTCTGGATTCCTTATTAGGCTTCTAGCTCTGGAGTCCCTCTGCCCAGGGGACAAATCCTAAGATTGCTAGCACTTAAAACTCTCCTAGTTATAGAAAGTAAATCACAAAGAGCCTCTCCTACTGTGAGAAGCCATTCAATAAATCGTCCTCAAAGCCTTCCCACAGAGGCTACCTGGGAAAACCCCAGTAAGACCTGAGATCTAGCAGAAGCCATCAGTGAGTACAAACAACACAAATTTGCTTCTTTGCTACCGACCCTTGGCTCTGAGACTCAGCCTGGCATCAAGAGTGTCAACTTCAATGGATGGGCATGTGTCCACAGGAACTGAGTTGAGGTCACACTTGTCTCACTCTGTCCTGCAAACAGATGTCTGGGTGACAAGTCTCAGTCACACATGGCGAACAGAGGTTCAAGCCAAATCAGGTGGGAAGTGCCATATCTTCTTTCTAAGCCCTTTTGGCCAGCCAGCTCATTCCCTAAGATAATCCTGCATCAGCTGGTTTTCTCCAGAATCTTTTAACACAAAGCCTGCGTTTGGGTGATGTCTTGTTATTGGACAAGCAGAACTGAGTTTATTTCTGTAACTCACCAAAAACCCCATCTGGTTCTGTGTGTTTGAATGTGCCCCTTCAGAGTTCCCTCCCAAGGAGCCAGGTAAAAACTGATGTAATGCAGAGTTCTAGTGGTGGCAAGAAGGAAAGCAGGTGATAGAGCAACCAATAAACAACAACCCAAGAGAATTGCTGTTTATTATTCATTTATCACATTAAGATGGAAAAACAGGGCTGGGAATATGGCCTAGTGGCAAGAAGCTCTCTGTTCGATTCCCCAGCACCACATATATGGAAAACGGCCAGAAGGGGCGCTGTGGCTCAGGTGGCAGATTTCTAGCATTGAGCGGGAATAAGCCAGGGACAGTGCTCAGGCCCTGAGTCCAAGGCCCAGGACTGACCCCAAAAAAAGCAAGATGGAAAAACAAAGTCTGTAATAATCATCCCAGGGAATATACAGCAAACTCTTAAGGATAATAGCTTTCTCCCAGATGACAAGAGTTCAATCACTGGCCTACATGAAGCATCATAAAAACAATAGTATCTCCTCTGGAAATAGAACTCAGTGTGGTCACTTTTCAACATTTTACCAAGTTTGTTATGAATCTTCCAAATTAAATTTAAGCTCCCCACATACACACAGCCCGTGTACTGGATTTTTTTGTATATTCAAAAGATGCTCTTTCCTGCCAGGTGTGATTTGTGAAGTCCTATACCTACCCTACCCACTGTCGGGGAAATTAACATCATCTCTATGGGGCAGGGGCAGCTGTGATTTCATTCCTGTCCTGGAAAAGTTCTTCCCTTGAATATCTTACTTCTGAGGTCTTTCTCAACTACTCAGGATGAAACACACAATGTCAAACATCCACGCTTTGTCTTCTCATCAAAAGCCTTCCCTGAAAAAATAATATATCTCAAAGATGGTCAAATACAAATACTAAATACAAATACTAAAAGCTTTTATGCTGTATAACCTGAAAATTGAAAAGTCTAAACTGTGCCTGAACTAGTTATCATGAGACAAAAACCAACCGCAAACTATAAGAAATTACAGGCAGTAGTCCTTTTTATCCCCAGTCCCGGGGATTGGACTCAGGGTCTTGGGTGCTATCCCTGAGCCTCTCTGTGCTCAAGGCTAGCGTTCTACCACTTGAGCCACAGTGCCTTTTCCAGCTTTTCCTTAGTTTGTTGGAGATAAGATTCTCATAGACTTTGCTGACTAGGCTGGCTTTGAACTGCAATTCTCAGATCTCCACCTACTGAGTAGCCAGGATTACAGGCGTGAGCCAGTAGTGAACAGCAGCCGCAAAGGTTTTCACAGTCACCTGCAGCTTAATCATAACTGGGGCGTATTCTAAGGGCTGTGCTGTTGCCATCCCACTGCTGAGCAAACATCACACAGCTCACTCACACAAACTAAGCTGGCTATGACATCACTAGGTTACACAATCTTAGGGGTCCACTGTTATATTTGTGACTTGTCTTGGGTTGAAGTGTCATTATGAAGCACATGACTACATTGAAATGAGCTCTTCCATATGAGAGAAAAAGACTCATTTTCCATGCATAAGGATGAAAGAAACTAGAATGTTCATAAATACATTCACCATGTTTATCTAAAGAACTTCTTGAGATTCATGGGAGTTTTGATGCCTTATATAATATTGTATCCACTAAATGCCTTCCCCTGGCCATATTCCAAGAGCTTTTAAATTGTTAGGTCTACAGACAACAACCAAGGCTCAGAAGTCTCTGAATGAAGATTTAATGATTCGGGGGTGGGGGGTGGGGGTGCTCATTCACTACCCTTTCGTCTCTATCCTTCTAATACACACTGTCACTATGGTTTCTTATAACTACACAGAAAAATGGACAACATGGAAGAATATTTCTGGCAAGGTACTGAGAACAAAATAAAGAACTAATTTCCTTTAGTCTTCATTTTTACCTACAGGTCAGATCACTTGCGAATATAATAACCACAAAAAACTCTGCACTAATATAACATTAGACACCAGGGCTTCACAGCTATTCAGACCAGGTTCACCACGAACACTGAAGTTATTTAATAAAATTGAAGATGACTTTTCAATCCGGGATACTAAGAAATTTGTATATCCCCTTGCCAATATTTTTCATGGTGATTAGCTCTTTTTTATCCCCTCACAGACACTGGTATGCTGCTTAAAATAATATTTGTGGCTTTACTCACCATCTGTCAAAGGGAGACATGTTGATTTTCTTAAAGCAAGTTGGGTCTGCATTCTTTCTCTGTTACTGTTACAGGTAGACCTGACAGGCATATGATCTTTTGTTTGCAAATGCTCTCCTCTAGATGGAACCTAGTTAAGTTTCATTTCTTACCTGCTGGACAGTTGCACTCAGAAGGTGTTTCTCTTGTGATTCTCAGTTTAGCCATGTGTTCGTAGGATTCCTGTAGGAAAAGAAGATATATTAAGAGCTAGCAGTAGTATCCCAGTTCTGTGAGTTCTTCAGGGACTCTTCCTCTGTGGCTGTTAATAATGTTTGATAGCCTGCACAAACAGCATTTATGTAAGTGCATGGATCTTAGCCAATGCTAACAGTACTCAAGACATAATTTTGTTTTTAATTTAAAAATCAATTTAACATTGACATAGATTGAAAGATTTGGGTAATACCTTTCTTCATTATTCATTTATCACCACCCTGTTAGGTTTTTAAAGTAGGTAGCCGGTAAAGGAGAATGCCACGCGGTATTCAGGCAGGAGAGAAAAGTTTATTACCAAACTGCTGGCCTGTGGCCAAGATGATCCATGGCCAGAGAGAAGGGAGAGAGAGGGGGGGAGAGAGAGAGCGCGACCCCCACCCAGCCCTGCTTTATCTAGGGCAGGGGCAAGGGGTGTGGCCAGGTGGATTAGGAGGTGACCTCAGGGAAAGGTAACTGCCTCCAGATCTGCAGGTTACCCAGGTAACTGGGTGGAGACTTAATGAGGTGGGGACATCTGCATATAGCCCTCAGGGAGAGGACCTAACACACCCTCTCCCTGCACAGCCAAGGCAAAACTCCGGCACTAACAATGCAGCTCATGGCAATGTGTGTCCTATCAATAACAGCCAATGTTGTAGACATACTTTATCACATTCGGGCTGCAACTACTGCATCTCTCCACTGGCAGAAAAACTACCCTCTCCCTACTGGAGTCTAAGTCATCTTTAAAGGAATCCCTTTCAATTCTCCATTCATCAATATCTGAGCACAACCTCTGTTAACTCTCCCCCTCCAAAAAAACAAAGGAAAACCTTTTTTTCCCAATTTTTAAAACATTTAATATGAAAAGAATTCCGAGTTAAATGAATTTTTAAATCTATGGGCTTATTTCACTTTTAAGAGTGCTTACCATTCTCTATTGATAAGGCCTAACCTTATCAAATGAAAAACAGATGTGAGCATTACAATGAATATTTTCCATACAACTGAGAATGCTGACAGCCCAGACTCCACAAAACTAAACAGCCGGGCAAAGCCCCTACTGCCATTGCAACATGCAATCCTTAAGGAAGACAGAGGGAAGATCCTCCACACAGACTTGGAGAGAAACCAAGGAAGGGACTTGAATAAATAGATATCACAGAGGCTCACACATCCCAAATCAACTGTATAACCAGTAAGGGTGGATCCTGTAGACTGACTGAACCTGTGCAAAATTCTATCCACATGCAACTCCCCCTCGAGCAAGGCCCAGCCTCACACACCTGACTATGGTCTTCAGCTGATCTGCCTTCTCCGGCAGCAGGGGAACGGAGGGTGCCCTTTTAGCAGATTCCAGGGTGAGGATCCTCGCCTGAAGGTCGTTGGTTTCACCCCAAGTTACAGACACGAAATCATGGCCACCCCGGAGAGGAGGGTGGCCAGGGTGGTGCACGGGGGCATGGCACAGGTGCAATGCTGCCTGGAAGGGCTGGGTTCTTCAGATCCAGCCTTTCACCCTGCTCCCTTCCCCACAGGCTTCTTCACCAGCATGGTAAGGGGGGGGTCCTCTGGCCACCTTCTACCTCCTGCCAAGACAACTGGCCAGAGGAGTAGCGACAAGTCCTCCAAAGTTCAGTCCTGGCGGCTGCACAAGTAGTTGGCAGAGTAGGTGCCAGGCAGGCGCGGTGAGGGACCTGTATGGGGCTCAGCACGGGGACCCTCAGGCAAGGACCATCCTCAGCCTGTGGCTCTCCTCCCAGCTGGGAGCAAAACAAACAAAAATAAATAATGCTCTCCTCTGCACTCCTCTGCACTCCTCTGAGCTCCTCTGCTCTCCTCCTCCTCTGCTCTCCGCCTCCTTTGCTCTCTTCCTCCTCTGCTCTCCTCCTCCTCTGCTCTCTTCCTCATCAATTGGATGATAAACTTGGCTTCAGGTGTGTTAGGGAGATAGAAGCGTAAAGGTAGAAGAGGGAAATGGGTTTCAAATGTACCCTAAGTGCATCAAGTATTGAAAATGAGTACTTCATTTATGGCTCTGCAACAATCTAACATGTCCTCGGACCCTTTTGGTGCCAATAAGATAGAGGAGAGTTGTGTGACAGATCTCTGGTCTTGCAGGCTTTAGGTTGTAACAGAAAGGAGAACTAGATGGTTCTGAATGTTTATTCAAGGTCCATCCACCCACTTCCTCACTTTCAGCCCTCCCATTATGTTCTTAAGCTTCAAGGAAATAAGTGTTTCTGTTCTCTCACCCGATCCACTCCATTCCCCCCATGTACGGTCCAGTGCCAGGTGCTAGCAAGATCAACAGGGAGCAAGGTGTGGGTACTGTTCATTGGGAGCTGCAGGCTTGCTGTGTTGGCTGGTCCCTCTGGAAGGAATGCTGGTGGCTCCCCTACCCTCTCCTCCTCGTGGGAGAGACCCCCATGACCTGTGTTTGCATTTGCCTCTGTGCTTATATAGCCTCTGTATTTACACCTGACCATGCTAGGGCAAATAGGCTTCCCCTAGTTCTTAAGCGATGAGCCAGAGCTGTCCAGTCAACGGTGGTTTGGCAGCATTATGCTGCCTTTAGCCATTTGGGAACCCTATGAAATTGGTCATGGCCCCTTCCAGGATGTGCAGCCTACCAGAGTGCACAGGCTTGAGGCAGAAATAGCAGGGCCTCCTCTTGAGCACAGACCCCACTCCTCCCGCCTTGTTCCTTTGCTGGGGCTGGCAAGCCTCATAGGCAGGGTGGCCCGACGAGCTAGGATGGCCAGCCAATGACAGGTAAGATCCTTCAGGGGGGACGACCTAAGACAGGCGCTTTCTCGAGTAGGACATCCACCAGCTTATTAAACAGAAAAGGAGGAGATGTGGGGCGCACCGCCTGGCCCCGACTGTGCACGCCCTGGAGTTGTGTGACTGTTGCACCGCCTCCGGGGAGAGGGATCCTGGCTAACCCCGCCTGCCTTCGGGGTCCGGAACTGGAAGGCAGCTCTAGGCAGTAACCTGGGGTGGTCCTGCTGGTAGTTACATAGACTCAGGCCGCCCTTAGGGAGGTCCCCATGGCCTTCCACCCTTGACGGACAGCTCCAACCGCCAATCGTAGCCCCTGACTAGGTATGTTACACCCCTCCTCTTCCTGCTGCCATTGCCCATACTTAAGATGGGGTTCGCGCCAATAAACAGAGAGCGGTCTTGAACTCTGCCCAAGTCGACTGACCATCTAACTGTGGCATAAAGGTTGGGTTGGGCTGCGTGCGGGCGACTTGCTGCTTATTACCTATTCTGGGTTCACCCTCGGCGGGGAGGGGCGCGCCTCCTTGCCTCTCCTGCTGGTCAGGAGAGCGCCCGGGGTGCAGGGCCCCCTGCATCTGTCCATCCATCTGTCTATGTGTCTGTCTCCCTGTCCATCTGTCCTGTCCATCTCTTGTGCGTCTGTCTGTCTCCCTGTCTGTCTCTATGTTGTCCTGTCTGTCCGTCTGTCTGTGTGTCTGCGCCTCTCTCCGTCTGTGTGTCCGCCCGTCCCTCCTTTTCCGTCTCCCAATCCACATGTCCGTCCCTCTGTCCGCCCCCTCCATTCCTCTGACTGGACTGTGTCTCTCTGTCTGGGAGACGCACCCAGCACCACCCAAGGAGGATTCAGCACCCAGCACCACCACCCAAGGAGGACTCAGCACTCAATACCACCACCCAGGAGGCCTCAGCACACAATACCACCACCCAGGAGGACTCAGCACCCAGCACCACCACCCAAGGAGGACTCAGGTCTGTCTGTCTGTCTGTCTGTCTGTCTGTGCATGGCACCCGCACCCCCGAGGCCCCAAGGCCTGTCCTCACCGGGGTGCCGCCTTGGCTTCCCCATCCCCGAGAAAGGAGAATGAGATGCCCAGGAGCCAGGAAACCCCCAGGAGAAGCGAGAAAGGGGAAGCGGCATCCACTCCCCGTCCGGAGCCCAGAAACGTCAGGGCCCAGCCGCCCCAAGCTCCCCAGGACACCCACCCGGGGGTCCACACCTGACAGCCCAAACCCCCGGAACCAAGACGGGCACCCTGGCTGCCCCACACCCGACCCGATGTGCCAATGGCCTGCAGTGACTGTGAAAGCCCCCGGGGCCACCAGGGAGGAGAGGGAGGGGGAAGGAGAGAGGGATGAGATCAAGCACCCATCCCCCACCGACCCACCCAACACCCACCCACCCATCCATCCACCCACCCACCCACCCATCCATCCACCCACCCACCCAACCATCCACCCACCCATCTACCCACCCATCATTCATCCACCCACCCATCCACCATCCACCCACCCATAGATCCACCCACCCATCCACCCCCCCACCAATCAATCCACCCACTCTTCCACCCATCCACCATCCCCATTGCTCTCTCCCCAGTGCTCTCCAGGTCCACGCCTCCTTCCCTGATCTCCCCTGGTCTGCAGCCTCCATCTTCCTCCCCCTCCTCCTCCTCCTCCTCCTCGTCCTCATGGCTGAAGCTCATCCGGGTAACTCACCTCCTTTCTGGTTCCTCCATCAGCCCAAGGGAGGATTCGAACAAAGTACCCTTGTATGGATGATCCTGACTTCTCACCTTTGTTCCTCGTGACCCCCCCAACCCAACCAGAGACTCCCACACCACCTTCTGGAAGCTTCCCCGCGCCCTCCTGACCCCTGAGACCCCCCCAACCTTGGGCCCTGCGACCCCTGACCCTGTACCTGACCTGGGCCTGACCTTCGACTCCAGGAGCCACAGGCTAAGCTTGCACTGTGTGGCCACCAGCACAGAGGCCCGGTGCATCGTTGTGAACCCGAACAAGGGGTCGGTCACACTGCTGGACAGTTGGGCAATCGAGGCACGACGGAGACACCAGCCCCCACCCTGGGAGGCCAATGGTGGGGGCTGTGGGGTAAACTGAGGCAGGGGTGGGCTGGCCCACATGCCCTGGTGTTCCGGGGGCTAAGTTGAGGCATGGATGGACGAATGGATCTCCCAGGTGTTCCGGTTTATGTCAAGGCACCGACCCCCCCGCTCTCCAAGGTCCCCGTCGGACAATGTAGCTGCGAATTCTGGGATCTCCTGTGGTACCAGGGAGTCGAGTTCGAGGTTACCCTCACTCTGGCCAGGAGGCCCCTGACCAAAGGCCTGGGGTTCACAAACCCGGGTGAGGTCCTGAGGTTCCGGGTGGGGGGGGGGGATCGAGGGTCAGGGGTCAGAGGTCATATGATGAAGGTTCAGGGGTCATTGGTTGAAAGTTCAGGAATCATGGGGTTGACGGGTCAGGGGTCATGGGTTGACGGGTCAGGGGACATGGGTTGAAGGGTCAGGGGTTTTGGGGTTGAAGGGTCAGAGGTCGTGGGGTTGAAGGGTCAGGGGTAAGTCTCCCCACAGGCCCTCCACCCTCCACCCCCCCCCCCCCCGCCATGTCGTTTCCCCCAGGCCTTGTGTGTTATGTCTTCGAGGCCCAGGCCCTGAACTGCTCATGGGCACTGGGGCCGCAGGCACCGTGGGGGACACAGTATTCCTCAGGATCCGGACTCCAGGTGGGGCCACCCCTGCCGGTTTCAATGCCCCCTCCGCACCATTGTCGGTTTCTAATGTTCCCCGCTCCATCCCGCCATTGTCAGTTTCTAACGCCTCTCTTTGGCATTGTCAGTTTGTAATGCCACCTCTGTTGGCCATTGTCGGTTTCTAATGTCCCCCCCTTCGGCCATTGTGAGTTTCTAATGCCCCACCACTCCCTAGGACCGGCCTGTACCATGAGTGCTGGCCGACATGTGCCAGTCCGGCCTCCAGGTGGGCTGCATCCTCCCCGATCTTGCTGGCCTCTGGGCCCAGACCTACGCCCTGGTCACCGGCTCGAGCCCCGCTGGCCCCGTCCACTTCCTGGACGCCTGGCTCTATGCCCGTGAAATTGGTGAGGGTGGTTTGCAGTACCCCCTGGACCACCCAGGGCAGTTTCAAGTATCCCAGAGACCACCAAGGGCAGTTTAAAGTGTCCCCAAGAACACCGAGGGCGGATTTGTGTCCTCGAGACCACCGAGAGTGGTTTCAAGTATCCCCACGAGCACTTTGGTGCATGGAGGGCAGTTTCAGGTATCCCCAAGACCACCTAGGGCGATTTCAAGGGTTCCCCATGACCCCCAAAAGCAGCTTCAAGTTTTCCCAGGACCATCCAGGGGCGGTTTAAGTGTCCCCGAGACCGCTGAGGGCGGTTTCAAGTGTCCACACGAGCACCTTGGTGGATGGAGGGCGGTTTCCACTGTCCCCCATGAGCATCCAGGCAGTTTTGAGTGTCCCCCAAGACCCACAAGGGCAGGTTTCAAGTATCCCTGGCACCACCGAGGGCATTTTCAAGCCCCCCCACCCCACCCGGTGTCCCTCCATTCATCTGTGGCAGTTTTCAGAACACTTTGACCCACTGTGAAACGTG
>NW_025959210.1:0-45650 GCF_023159225.1 Perognathus longimembris pacificus | reverse complement strand
CAGAAGGCATTAGTCGACATTGTGCTGGGCTTAATGGGATAGCTTTTTAGAAGAATTTGGCCAACAGCACACAAGTCTAGCTGGGCATTATAAATCTAGAATGGCTCAGGATGAATTTAACCTCACTCCCCGACCCATCTTCTTCTCCTGTGTCTCCCAGTGAATGGTGTCATTGTCCAAACCAGACTGAAGTTGCCTCTTTAAATTTTAATTTTGGAAAAAATGGGATTAAGTGGTAAAAGGTGCCAGAGAAAATGATGAATAATGGAAATAGGTAGTAACTACTGGCCTGTGTACATGTTAAATAATTGTTTATGTGAATGTAAGCACTTAGAATTACAAATGAATATCTTTCATAGTTGATTTCATTTCTGTGGCAATCTTAACTCCAGTCCTAAGGCACACAAAAATATGAGTGAGACTGAACTGTTCTTGATTACTGATGTGACTCTTCTGGTGTCAGTCAACAAGTGGTGAGATTCTTCTTTTGTCAAACTATTGCTGAGACTGAGCCATTGTCAAGTGTTGGTGACACATTACTGGTACCATTCCTGCGGGGTCAGAACCAGAGCAATGTCTTCTGTAATTGAAATGAATCGACTTTGCCTTGGAGCTTTACTATACTAAATCAAACTAGAGATGGATGAACAGGAAATACTCTTCTGTCTCAGTGACAGAAATTGTCTGTCTACAGACATTTCTCTTGGTCACTATGGCAACTACCCCTCCCCACACTTTGCTAGCCATTAAGATGTATCAAGACAGAGATGACCGTTTGCAGCATCAGGTATTTGAAATAAAAAGAGATTTGCTAGAAAGTTGGAAAGTTATTTCTTGGAGGAAAAGTGAGATCCTTCAAAACCTTAATTGACTTTTTTTCTTACTTGAAAAGTAGTTTGTTTCTTTCTTCAGTGACGGTGAAGCTGTGTGCATAGGACAATCCATGCCCTTCATGCGCCTGTGTTTAGGAATCTGCTCCCTGGCAGTGCCCTGGCAGGGCAGAGTTACATAGACAAGCAAAATCTCAGTTCCTGCCACCTGGGGCAGGCAATCATAGTCAGGGAAATGAAACCTAAGGAGCAGATGGATTTCAAAGTGATTTGTAGACTTAAAAGTGATAGGAAAATATAGTAGTTTAAAAGTTTACCAAAGCAATCAGGGCTGGGAATGTGGCTTAGTGGTATAGTGCTTGCCTAGCATGCACGAAGCCCTGGGTTCGATTCTTCAGTACCACATAAACAGAAAAAGCCAGAAGTGATGCTGTGGCTCAACTGTTGGCATGCTAGCCTTCTGCAAAAGAAGCTCAGTGACAGTGCCCAGGTCCCTGAGTTCAAGCCCCAGGACTGGCAAAAAAAATTACAAGCAATAAATTAATAAGCATTACACAAAAAGTAAAAATATTCCAAATTGGTAGGCCATTGCTCTCAGAAAGAGTTCAGCGACAACGCTTCTGAAAGGGCAGTGATTGGATTTAGAATGACTATATTTAGGAATCAGTCATTTAAGTATGACAGGCTCTTCAGAGTAGATAGTCAGAATACATGGAGAGCCTTTTAGAGGCAGAACTTGGGCAGTTTGTTGGGATCATGGCAAAGTGGCTAAAAGCATAACGTGGAGGCTAAATGTTACGTGGGTACCAATACACTGTTCATGGTCCTATTTGTTGTGGTTGGGGGTTTTTGTATGACATTTAGCTGAAAAGTTAATTATAAAATCATAAAGTTAATACAATTATAACTAAAATTCATTGAGTGCTTATTCAATAGTGCAGTCAGGCACTATTTCAAGAGTTTTGCATGTTTTATTCTCTAATTATAGGGGATAAGCACTATTTTTTCTTAAAAAAATTTATTTCCATGTTTGCAGCTGATAAACTGAGGTACAGATAGAATAAAGGTCAGAGAGCAAGTAGTTCACAGCCACTGATCAAGTCAAGCAGATAAAGCTCATAGGGTTAGTTAGTGTCATATGGGACAGTGGCTTAAAAGTAAAAAGGTGTCTAGAGAGTGTAAAGACTGGAAAAATACTGGATTTGTGACAGGGGTGTGGGGGGAAATCCCTTTTGAACTCTGCACAGAAGAGTCACATGAAACTATTTTGAAGAGAAGAAGCTGGGTGAATCCAGGGCACCAACTAGAAACCATAAGACCATAAGACCAGGCTACAAGTTTCTCAGCTGGGGAGTAAACGTTTGAAGTAGAGTGAGGGCAGAAGGGATGGAAAGGAAGGCCTGGCAAGGGAATTCATTTGAACCCTGCTACTAATTGGTGAGGGAGAAGAAGGCATTAATGATGATTTGTATGCTTTTTTGGGTTAATGGTGATTGCATTAGCAGGTGGAGAGCCTGTTCTTTTATTGATTGAACTTCCTAATGCTGACCATTCTCAAGTACCCTTCCTTTGAAATTATCTTTCCTCCTTTGTGCTGGTGATAACTGTTGCACCTCATCTCTCCTCTCTCCCCACCCTCCTTCAGTGGTTCTTTTCTGAAGTTGGCACTCTTCACTATCCAATCTGGGACTCATTTCTTTCCCTCTCCACTATGCTACAGAGGAGATATGCTGTCCACTTAGCTTCAGTCTGAAAGCTGCACAATTTCATGGAGGAGACAGCTGGGATCCATTCCCCTCTTCACCATATTAGCTGTGGTGTGGAATAATAGTCTTTGATACTGTTTTGCTCGTGTGTGAATGTGAATGATACCTCCATAATGGAGTTTTTCAATGCACCGAGTCTAGAGAAAAGGCTCCCATCACAGTGGTCCCTTGACAAGTTTTATTTGCTCTTTTTCTTTTCTTCCCTCTTCCTCCTATCCAAATATTTCCTTTCAGTTGAAGTCACTTCCCTGATGGGGATTCCTCCTATGTTAACAGAAATAGTCATGGTTCTCGTTTGCTTGCCAAATGTTAAACTGTGCACAATCACCTTTCATAGACAAATAGCACAGCGATTGTCTTTTGGTTTCAAACATGGAATGAGTTAAAACTCTAAACATATAAGAGATAGGAACTACAACAGAGTTATAATCATAAACGGGTTGTACGTGAAACTACTTCAGACAGAGGGGCAAAGATTTATCTTCCAGTTGGACTCCAAAATACAGCATAAAACAAGCTGTAGGAACATAATATATGAAAGATAAAAATTTCCAACCCCCTTACATATCTCGAAATTGTATTTGTACAGATGTTATGAATGATACAATAGCTGATCTTTAATGTAGAGTAGGAATTTTATTTGATGAAACAGATGGTATTGAAAAAATTTATCTCAGCAAAGTACTGACTCATACAGAATAATATGAACTTTTTCATTTTGCAATGGGAGGGTAGATGAGCCTAAGTAAACTTGCTAAAAATGTATTAAAAAAACCTAAGCTCTTCAAAATAAGCCCAGGGACAGTTCCCAGGCTATGAGCTTGAGCTCCAGGACTGGCATAATAGGAAGAGGAAGAGCAGGAGGATGTGGAGGAGGAAATGCTTAGGGTTAGCAGTATGAAGTGGGACTGTCCTGAGTTTATTTAAACTCCAGCCTTGCCATTTCCTACTTCTGTGACTTAATCCAGTTACTTAACTTCTTTGAGTCCAAGCGTTTTTCTCCATTTGAGAATAATAATATCATCATGTGGCATATGTCCTATTAAGTGGTTACCTTTATATAAAGACATTCATTCAGTGTCTAGCAGAAGATATGTAGTAAGTGCTAGATATTGTTGAAAACTGGGTGTGAAGCAGTTGCAAGCCTTACTAATTAGGTGCTCTAGGGAAGGTTTGTTAATCTTAATTCCTCAGCTTTTTTCTCTATTTCAGCCAACCTTCTCAAACTTTCTTGTAAGAACTAAAGGAGTTGTGTGTGTGTGTGTGTGTGTGTGTGTGTGTGTGTGTGTGTGTATGTGTGTGTGTGCAGGGTACTTCACACTTTATCTAGCCTAAAAGAAAACTGATATAGAGTCATAAAAGAAGTTGTGTGTAGTTTTATTAACCATAATAGAAAGTTTAGACTTAATTTCAAATATTCTAAGAACACATTGGAAAGTTTTAGCTAGAAAAGTGATGTGCCATGTTTTAGAAAGATCCCCTTGATTACTGTGGTGTTGTAGAATGATTGGGATCAAGGAGTGCAATGGGAGAGCCAGGAAGCAGGTTCAGACATGCTATCAATAACTGTGATGCTCAAAACCATGAAAGAAACAGAGACATACTCACTAGACACTATGTTGAAAATTAACTATATAACTTGTGTGGGGGGAATGGAAGAAAACACAGGGAGAGAGCTTGCGGAAGGGGTGACATTGTCTAAAAAGAAATGTACTCATTACCTGACATGTTCTTGTAATCTCTCTGTACATCACCTTTTAAATAATAAAAGAATAAAAAATTACAAAAATAAAAAATACAGGATAAGTAGCACCTTTTGCCATCCATAACTATTTTCCGTATATTTAAATAAAATTTCTAAAGAAAAAAAAAACAAAAATCCTAAGCTCTTGTTCAAATATAAACATTACCTGTAAAAGGCTTTTCCCTGATTGAACTCATTTTCTTAGAGCCCATTCAGTATCTCATAGGTAGTATTCCCTCCATTTTTAATCAACATATTTATAAAAATCTACAGGTAAAATGATACATACTTATCAAGTACAACATATTTTACACATAGAGTGGTTAAATCTAGCTAACATATATATCGCAGATTATTATCATTTTTGTGGTGAGAACACTCAACATCTACCCTGTACTCTCAGAAGGTAGATTAAGAGTTTATGCGTAAGACCCAAATTTACAGGAGGCCTAGAGATTTAATTGCCAAGACTTCAGCAATGGTATTGGCAAATATCAAACTTAGGTCTTTGTAATTCTTAGACGTTTTGCCATGTTGCCACAAAAGCCTCATGAGCATTAGAGGATTTCAATTGAACACTAGTCTGAAAAAATGAGGTTTTGGTGAAATTGGAAAAATAATAATAGGATGTGAGATTAAAACTCTGTTAATCTTTATTCTTGATGATTCTTTCTACTCCTATTCCTCTGAAAATCTAAAACGATAGAATCTCAAAATAGATTTCAAAAATTCAATACCTCTCAAATATTCAGATGAGAATATACATGCTTCCCAGTAGTAAAGAGAGGAACAAGTAAGTTATAAGAAATAGCCCAAATGCCTATGGTCTGAAGTCCTGTCGCACTCTTATTCTTCTCATTCCATACCTGTGGCTTTAGAGTAAGTTTCCTGTGATCAGCTGACAGAAGAAGAAACTGGGGCCTGCTTTACAGAACCTTCTGTGTGATATTCAGGCCTGCCGGGCCAGCCGGCAGGGGAGCAGGAATCCTGACTGAGGGGCGGCGGGGATAAGGAAAAGGAAAAATAAGGCAAGAGAAAAAAGACAAGAGACAAAGATGGGGTACGGGAGGTCTGCAGCCGTAAGGTTGAACCTCAAGACTGCAGCAACAGTTTATTCTTAACTTCCAGCTTATATGCAGTTTTGGAACCAGGGAATAGCATAGGGTTGTTAAAATTCCAGAACACAAAGAGGCTTTGAAGTTTACAACATTTGATTACAGTAAACACAAGGTAACAAAGCAATTCCGGACAGTGGCTGTGGACTTTGCCTTTAGCATATCCTGGCGGTAACAGCACAGCCAGAAGTGATAATGAAACTAGGTGCAGGTTTGGCTCCCGACATCTTGGCGACATCGGCACAGCCAGAGGTCAGGATGAGCTTAGCTGCTAGCTCGGCTCCCGACAGTTCCCCCGTCTTTTTATTAAAAGAAGCGAACCCGCCTGTCTTAGGTGGGGTGGGTACCCCAGCCCGCCTTACCCGTCTTAGGGAACAACTTCAGAGCAGTGCTGAAGGCCCTGTCTTAGGTCGGTCTAAGGCTGGTACCGCCTCATACCCGTCTCTGGCTGCGGTTCCTCTCGGGGGAAATTCATTTACTTGGAGCTTGTTCTAGTCCGGCTATTTGTCTATGGAGTTGAAAGAGATCTAAGGACAAGTTATTATGGTGCCAAATACCATTTAGATGTGCTACAACTTGTTCCCAAGGATAGCTCGACCCATTATACTTATGGAGGGTCACACAAATAAAGTCAAACCCTGCATGACAGCGCACCCGTTGCAAAGTTTGTAAGGCACGAATTTGTTCTCCCAGAGACAACACAGATTCATATAATGCTTCTAACTTTTGTTCTACCTTATCATCAATCCTGCCTTGAAAGTGCAGGGCTTGCGTGGTATTATGAGCAAGCTGATTAACATGGTGAGCTGTCTGCACATTTTGTGTTAAAGCCACAGTAGCCGCTGCAGAAGCAGCTAAGGAAATAAAGGCCAAAATTCCTGCTATTAATAGCCCTACAAATCGTATAGGGCGCATAAGTTCTTTTAAATGTTTTAACACTTGAATACCTGTTTCTTTATACCAAGCTTTAGATAAGTTTACAGGAAGCATAACAAATGGTGGTTGCTTAATAATAATTACAGAATCAGTAAGACCACTATACAAGCAATTTGTAAAAGAACAGTTAGTGCAGGTAACATTGAAATACATGGCTCCTATAGAAATATTAAAAGGTCCATACATAATAGCATAAGGGGGTGTTACACAACTCATAATATTTTTTAAAGAAGTAGACGTGGGCCAGGAGATATTGTTTAGGGAAGCCACTAACATCAAGACATGGCGTTGAGGGCGTCCATTCATCCACCACAGACCTGGGTTGAACTTGTTGGTGAGATTAGCTCCAGACCAGTCCATCAGCTGAGAATTAGTTCCTGAAATATTGGTTATAAAAGGGTGATCATGTCTACACTTTACGGGGTGCAGTTCTCCCGTGGGTTCTACAATTTGAGAGGAGTTGATGCAGCGAGGTATCATGAAGGACGAGGTAGAATTGGCATGTACAGGAAACCCAGTAGGCAATGAAGTCATTTGTATATTATATACTTGACTATTATCAGGAATCCAAATTCTATGATTTATGGATTGTATTACAGTACAGCCTGGAATATAACTGTTGGAGTCAGTTGTAAAGCATAAAGGGGTTCCAATGCCAGAAGCTGCAAAATCTCCCATCTTAACGTGCTGGACAAAAGGGTCTGGAGCTGTGCCATATGCTGATCTGTTGACATGGATGAACACCTTAGCTCCCTCCCAGGTCGCGGGGTGCACAATCGGTGGATCTGGCATGTAAGCCCCACTGGTCAGCGCTTGTACCATTCTGATGAGTTTCCACAATCCGAACACAACGCTCAGGTAGCCAGCGGGCATCATTTTCATCCTGTCAAAAAACACAGACATGTCCTCGACCCCATGTACCGGATCGGGCCCGTGCCAAGCACTTGTTAAAGGATCTTTTCACTTAACTTGGGCAAAAGCTCTTTGCTCTCTCTTTTCCCAGAACCGCTGTGCTGCGGAGTGGCCATTGCAATCCAAATTTTAAAAAATTTAGTATATTGGGCTGGGGATATAGCCTAGTGGCAAGAGTGCCTGCCTCGGATACACGAGGCCCTAGGTTCGATTCCCCAGCACCACATATACAGAAAACGGCCAGAAGCGGCGCTGTGGCTCAAGTGGTGGAGTGCTAGCCTTGAGCGGGAAGAAGCCAGGGACAGTGCTCAGGCCCTGAGTCCAAGGCCCAGGACTGGCCAAAAAAAAAAAAAAATTTAGTATGAATAAAGTATAAGAAAGTATATTAACAGGAGAGAAGGGGTATAGTTTCCCCCCCTTTTAATTTAGAAGTTTGGTGTTTTTTTTTTTTTTTTTTTTTTTTTTTTTTTTTTTTGGCCAGTCCTGGGCCTTGGACTCAGGGCCTGAGCACTGTCCCTGGCTTCTTCCCGCTCAAGGCTAGCACTCCGCCACTTGAGCCACAGCGCCGCTTCTGGCCGTTTTTCTGTATATGTGGTGCTGGGGAATCGAACCTAGGGCCTCGTGTATCCGAGGCAGGCACTCTTGCCACTAGGCTATCTCCCCAGCCCGGAAGTTTGGTGTTTTAACAAACCGTTGGCCCGTTTGACAATTTTTTGACCATGAGGGTTATAGGGAATTCTTGTAGAGTGAACAATTTGGTAAGATTTGTAAAAAGTTTGCAAAGTTTGTCCAACATATCCTGGACCATTATTAGTTTTAATTTGTTTAGGAAGTCCCATAGTAGCAAAGCAGTGTAAGGCATGGGAGATACAATGTTTTGCCAGCTTCCCCGCTAAGAGGAGTAGCCATAATAAAATTAGAGTAAGTGTCTATGGTAACATGGACAAAGCGGAGCCGTCCAAAAGAGAGGATGTGGGTAACATCCATTTGCCACACATGGTTAGCCGCTAAGCCTCCAGGATTAATCCCATTGGAGGGCACAGGCAGGAAGGTAGCACAGTTGGGACAAGTTTTTACAATTTGACAAGCTGCTTTACGAGTAATATGAAATTGCTGACGTAAGGCACGACTGTTTTGATGGTGGGCAGCATGTGATTGCTTTGCCAAGTCAATTTGAGAAAGAAAAATTTGGGTAGCCTCATCCGTAACAGCATTGCCCTCCCTTAATGGTAAGAAGAGGCAAAGTGAAGTAATTTGTTGGAAGGACAATGATGTGAAATTGTGCCCACAAAATTGTCCCAGGCAATGGCCCAGGAATCACAATGAATATAAAGCCATTTTTGCTGCTGCAAAGTGTAGGGTATATAAATAACCTGTAGATCTCGTCCAAGATACTTACAAGATTTCACACGGCACATATGGACTAAGGTGGCTACCAATTCATAATAAGGAATTAATACTTTTGAAGGAGTAGCAGGCAAGGAAAACCACAAAAGGGGGTCCCTTCTGCCAAAGGACCGCTGTTGGAGAATGAGATATAGTTAAAATATAAGCTTCCCAAGAGGCTGAGTAATCTATATAATTTATATGTTGGGAAGAAATGGCAGAATTTACTATGCTCAACGCTTTTGCTGCTTTAGTTGTCATTTCTCTGGGAGATGTAGGGTCAGGGTCCCCCTTTAATAGATCAAACAAGGGTTTTAATTTAGCTGTGGACTATTTAAGGTAAGGGTGAAGCCAATTAATATCTCCCAGAAATTTTTGAAAATCATGCAAAGTACGCAAATGAGATGTCTTAACCTGTAATTTCTGGCTAGTAAAATAATAAGGACCCAAAATATGACCAAGATAAGTATACGGAGGATGCTCTTGTACCTTTTCACTAGCTATTATTAACCCAAAAGAGGTGAGATCTTGTTTTAACTGTCCAAGGAGTCTTATCCAATAAAGCCCCTTTTTATTTCCAAATAAAGCAACAGGAGAACAAAAGGAGTAGAGTTTACTTGTAAGTTGCTAAGAATTGACCAACAAGTAGTTCCCAGAGTTTTGTTGTAACACTTAAAGAACAGCTGACTGAATGGGATCCATGTGCCATTAAGTCAAATCATATTATTTAACCTTACCTTACTGGCACGTGAAAGAGAAAACAAATGAATAACAATAAAAGTCTCAGCTTCAGTGGATCTGAAGTGGCTGTGTCTTCCATCCCAAATTAGCAGGCCAGCAGGAGAGATGGTTTGCATCTGGATAATTTTTTAGTAGAGTTCCCTGGATAGGCTGTCACATTTCCTGCTTGTTGCCTGTAAATTTCTACACAGACTGGTTAAGGGCATTCTTAAACAGATTTTAGAAGGCTTGGGCCTTTAACCATCTTTCTAGTCACA
The DNA here is from genome assembly GCF_023159225.1 of Perognathus longimembris pacificus. Classification (NCBI taxonomy): domain Eukaryota; kingdom Metazoa; phylum Chordata; class Mammalia; order Rodentia; family Heteromyidae; genus Perognathus; species Perognathus longimembris. The sequence continues at coordinate 35,963 of NW_025959210.1, read as the reverse complement.
AAATCCACATAGATTGAAGGCTAACCAAGTCTGCTCTCTGTAGCAGCCAGGGCAGTTTCTGAGTCACAAACAACTCCCAGTTTGGAAGCCGACTGTGGAGGCAGCTTTCTGTAGCCATAGACTGCCACGGTCCACTCAGCTAGCACACATGTCAACCTGTATCCTATAAAGCAAAATGTTAATTTGGGGTCCGGAAAATTTAGGTTAATAGTCACACCTGTGCAGTTATTTTAAAATGACTCTGGTCCCTTGATCTTAAAGAGTTTATGAGAGCACAGCGAAAAAAGAGAAAAAAAAATGGAGAAGTAAAATCTTAGTCTATACAAAAGAATTGTCAGGATTAGATGTACACTTGACTCTTAGCATAGATAGACATAAAGAATAACACACTGGTTGTACATTATTGTACTTATATTACGTGCTGAATGTTAGAACCTTTTGGAGTTTTTCTTAGACACATTTGTTTGCTCCCAAACATGATCAGTTTGGGTTTAAAACCTGTTTTTGTTTTGTTTTTAAGTTTTACCAACACATAGACATAGACATACATACACATACAGACAATGTGCACACGTTTTGGGGCGCGCTTAGAATTGTTCTTTAATTGGCCATGTAAGTTTTTCTGGAATTCCAGTGGCAAATGATACTATTTTGCCTATATTCTAGAACCACGTGGTTAGATAGTAGACAAACAAACAAACAAACAAACAAACAAAAACTTTTCAGCAAACCAAAATTTTCAGATCATCCGAGAAGCCACATTTTGAGAAACCAGTTTAGCTCACAAACGGAGTATATGGGAGACAGGGTATGAACACAGACAGTGAGCTCACAGTAAGACACCTTCATCTTCCAGCATTTGAATTGTAAGGCACCTTTGAAATGCAAGGCCACAGGACTCCAAGTCTCTGCCCAGCCTCCAGGAATTTGGCATGCTTGTCACCTGGGGGATGGGCAGGCTTTCACTCCAACCAGTCCTGTTGTCTACCATGTGCTCAATGCTAGAGAAAGCTTATGATTTAGCCAAACAAGCAGAATTTAACTAAATCTCCAAAACTTAACCATCAATAACAAGAATAGAAAACCTTTCTTTGAGTCTTTTAAAGCAGATGTTAAACAAATATCCATACCCGTCCTATGTCACAGGCAGAGTTTAGAGGGAGGCAGAAAAAGAGATAGAGAGAACTTCATCTGCCTGAGCGCTCATAGAAGTTAGGTAAGTCCTGCAAAATATTCCAAATATATATGATTGGGCTCAAACTTGAGCAGCATTCCTGAAACAATTTAGACTTGACGAGCAGCCTGCTGAGCTGAACTAGAGATCAGTTATCTCCAAACACCCACAATTGCTGATCTCCTTGACCTAGCCCAGTGGATTTATGGAAAAATGTAAGCTCCAGGCTAATGGTCACTCACCCTGGTTGGGGTTTTAAATCTGTCCTGGTGGATGGAAATAGAGCGCTGGGTCAGGACAAGTTACCTTGGTGGTGTTAGCATTTCCCTAGCCTCAGGTCCCTTCCCCCTGCTATCAGCCTGCATCTAGGAGAGCTGTAAGTCTGCCAATACTCCCTTTAAAGGAGTTTGTTGTTCTGGATGAAGCTGTGATAATAGAGCTATAACTGATTTTAACATAGTCTCAACATAGGTCAATCTATCTTTAATAGGCTTATTGAATAATTTCTCCTCAGAGTCTGAGCCATCTGAGTCTTCCTTAATGTCTAGCTCAGTGGGTTCAGGTCTTGTTAATTTTCTCAGCTCTTCCCAGGCAGCAGCATACGCTCCCAGAGCTGGGCAACACTCATCAGGTCCCTGTTCAGTTTCTCCAATCGACTGATCGAATTTAATCTATTCATGGCTAAGATCTAAGCAATCTCGGACCAGAAACCAAAGAATAATAGCATCCACTGAGGTTTTCTCAGGGCCAGTTGCATCATAATGTTCCTTTTTTTTTTTTTTTTTTTTTCCAATTTTCTAACAAGTTTCTAAGTTATTGGTTCCTTCCTCCAGGAACTGGGGGCATGCTTTCTCAATAAAATAAAAGAAACGTTCTAAGTTACATTGGCCAACTTTCACTGCCCGGGTATTAAGCATGCCTTTGGGGGCCTGCATGTATAGCATGCGGCTATTACCTTGTCCCATAATTTATTACTCCCGACGATACACTCTCCTCCCGCTCTCCTTCCCAAGCATTCGGACGTCCTTACCTGAGCGGGGGTCACCCGCCATCGATCCCAGGTCTTCAAGTCCCTGTTCCAGGCGCCAAACCTGCCGGGCCAGCCGGCAGGGGAGCAGGAATCCTGACTGAGGGGCGGCGGGGATACGGAAAAGGAAAAATAAGGCAAGAGAAAAAAGACAAGAGACAAAGATGGGGTACGGGAGGTCTGCAGCCGTAAGGTTGAACCTCAAGACTGCAGCAACAGTTTATTCTTAACTTCCAGCTTATATGCAGTTTTGGAACCAGGGAATAGCATAGGGTTGTTAAAATTCCAGAACACAAAGAGGCTTTGAAGTTTACAACATTTGATTACAGTAAACACAAGGTAACAAAGCAATTCCGGACAGTGGCAGTGGACTTTGCCTTTAGCATATCCTGGCGGTAACAGCACAGCCAGAGGTGATAATGAAACTAGGTGCAGGTTTGGCTCCCGACATCTTGGCGACATCGGCACAGCCAGAGGTCAGGATGAGCTTAGCTGCTAGCTCGGCTCCTGACATTCAGGCACCATGTAAGAGTAGATAGTTGTAGCACTTTGACTCTGTACTAGGATGACCTTGAAAGGACGCTGGTAAAGGGAAATTCTCTAGGTGGGCAGAACATTGAGCAGTGTCTCTGTTGGTTGGCTTACAGGGAGAAGGGGCCAGTTGAGTGACTTTATGGATGTATGAGCTCTTGTGTGAATTGTTTGGCTAGCTGGTTAGGGACTTAGAAGAGGCATGACTGGAAAATTGGTCACAAGGAAATTGGGGATGAGGTAGGTGGTAGAACTTGCTGAGTGGGCACAATACCAAAAGATAACCTGAGTGGAGGATGATGTTTGTAATTAAGTGAAAAGATTGCTCCTTTTTGTGGCTAGAAATCATCCTTTTTCCCATGCCACTCCTGTTCTTACACAATGGAGCCATGTGCAAAATGGCCATGAACCACTGGGTGGGGACTATGCATGGCTTCGAAAGCATGACTGACTCACCATGCTGACCCAGCTATGGCCATTGCTGATTGCCCAGTCAGCTGACCAAAGAGATGAGTAGTGGTGGCTGATAGGGTACTGTTTTCCAGAGTGATTGAAGCTAATGATGGTGGATATATTTCTTCGGATCACTTTTGTCATAGAGCAGTATTTGTTCTTACTGGAATTCTCATTTCCTATATATACACCTTCCTTGCATGCAATGATTGTGATAAATTACCATCCATGGACTTATAGAATGTTTGATCTGCCATCATGGTATTCAAATAGCATTGCTTCTGGTCAAGGGACTCACCTTCCAGCAAAGGATAGACATAATGCTCATGGTGGTAGAATTCACTGGTTTGCTATGACATCCTGCAGCTGCTGGCAGGACAGTGTGGTGGAAGACTTTGTCATGATGCCATAACTCCCATCAAGCCTACCAAGCTTCCCCAGGAGACTGTGATACTGTGAATTGAATAGGTGGGATTTTTCTCTGAAATTAGAATCAATGGATTGAAGAATCATATGGTGAACATGGTAGTGACACCACGATTACTCTTAGTGACCCATTAACAAAATTTTTGTTTCCTGTTCCTATGATCTTACTTTGTGCTGACCTAGAGGCCTTTGTCCTAAAGGAAGGAATGTTTCAATCGGGAGACACAATGGTTCCATTGAACTGGAAGTGAATTCTGCTCCCTGGACGCTGTGGCTTTCTCATGCCTCTGAATGGACAAGCAAAGAAGGAAGCTACTGTGCTGGCTGGGGTGATGGATCTGTTTGCAATTAGGGGGTATCGGATAGCTACTTCCTAGTGTCTGGGTCCTAGAAGATCCCCGAAGGTGCCTTTTGGTATTAACGTGTTCTGTGATTAGGGTCGATGGAAAACTATTTTTTTTTTTTTTGCCAGTCCTAGGGCTTGGACTCAGGGCCTGAGCACTGTCCCTGGCTTCTTTTTGCTCAAGGCTAGCACTCTGCCACTTGAGCCACAGAGACACTTCTGGCTTTTTCTATATATGTGGTGCTGAGGAATCGAACCCAGGGTTTCATGCATGCTAGGCAAGCACTCTACCACTAAGTCACATTCCCACCCCGATGGAAAACTATTACAGTTACCATATCTAATGGACTAGCAGTTGTACAGACCCTTTAAGTATGAAGGTTTGTATTACCTGGCCCAGTATAAAACCATAAGTAGCTTGGTGAGACAAAGGGAAAACAGAATAAGTAGAGAGAGAAAGTAATTATAAGTAACCACAGGTGACCACATGGGCAACTGTAAAATAATTGTCAGGACTATGTCTTCTTTATTTACTTATGATTGTATTTGTGCATTTAGGAGTTTTCTGTGCACATATGTAAATATACTAAGCCAGTGTTCTCCTTAAGTTGCTTGTTATGTAACCTAAGAGGTATCGTAGTGTTAAGTGTTGTTAATTTGACATCACTTGCTTTTTTTTTTTTAATTCGGTTGGTCATGGGGCTTGAACTCAGCCTGAGAGCCTGCCCCTGAGCTTTTCTCCTTAAGACTAGCACTCTACCACTTTGAGCTCCACTTGTGGATTTCCAGTGATTAATTGGAGATGAGCATCTCAATGGATTTTTCTTCCTGGGCTGACTTTAAACTTTGATCTTCAGATCTCAGCCTCCTGAATAGTTAGGATTACAAGTGGGAGCCACCAGTGCCTTGCCTGGTACATCCTATTATTGCACTTAAATGATTGGATCTTGTGAAGTATAAACATTGCCCATGTACTGGTGTGTTCCTTCTGGAGAAAGGCTAGTTTGTCTGGTTATATATGTATGAATTATGATACAAGGATGCTTGTTACTGTCAGTATTGAGAGATTGGGTATAATGTAAGATGATGTATATTGATAAATATGAGCAGATTTGTGGTAGTTAATTGGTTTATGTGTCAATTTAAGTTGGCCAGAGGTACTGAGATACTTAATTCAACCTTATTCTGACTGTGTCATACTGATGGCATCTCATTAAAAACCTTTTGAGAGATATCTAATTTTATTTATTTTTTTTCAATTTTTATTATCAAACTGATGTACAGAGAGGTTACAGTTTCATACATTAGGCATTGGATACATTTGTTGTACTGTTTGTTACCTCGTCCCTCATTCCCCCCTCCCTCCTCCCCCTTTCCCTTTCGCCCCCTGAGGTGTTCAGTTCACTTACACCAAACATTTTGGCAAGTATTACTTTTGTATTTGTTTGTCTTTTTTTACCCTGTGTCTTTCAATTTTGGTATTCCCTTTCAATTTCCTAGTTCCAATACCAGTATACACGGTTTCCAATATACTCAGATAAGATTACAGAGATAGTGTAGGTACAACCACAGGAAGGTGATACAAGAACATCATCAATAATAGAAGCTACAGATACATATGGGATATTGAAAGTAGTTACAACTGTGATATAACAATTGTTTCCATAACATGGAGTTCATTTCACTTAGCATCATCTATGTGTTCATAAGGGTATAGCTATTGAGCCTTGTGATGCTCTGCTATGACAGGACTAAACCTGTACTAATTATTCCCAATAAGGGAGACCATAGAGTCCATGTTTCTTTGGGTCTGGCTCACTTCAATTAGTATAATTTTTTCCAAGACCTTCCATTTCCTTACAAATGGGACAATGTCATTCTTTCAGACAGAAATATAAAATTCCATTGTATATATGTACCATATTTTCCTGATTCATTCGTCTACTGAGGGGCATCTGGCTTGGCTCCAGATTCGTGCTATGACAAATTGTGCTGCGATGAACATTATTGTGCTGGTGGCATTACTGTGATTTTGTTTGTGGTCTTTTGGATAGATACCCAAAAGTGGGGCTGCTGGGTCATAGGGGAGTTCTATATTTAGCCTTCTGAGGAATCTCCATACTGCTTGCCAGAGTGTCTGAACCAGTTTACATTCCCACCAACAATGGATTAGGGTTCCCTTTTGGCCACATCCCCTCCAGCAATTGTTATTGTTAGTTTTCTTTATATGGGACATTCTTACTGGGTGAGATGGAATCTCAGTGTTGTTTTGATATGCATTTCTTTCATGGCCAGTGATGTAGGGCATTTTTTCATATGTCTCTTGGCCATTCTCATTTCCTCATCAGAGAAGTCTCTTTGTAAGTCTTTAGCCCACTTGATGAGGGGGCTATTGGTTCTTTGCGGTTTTGTTTTGAAAGAAGGTAATTTTTTAGTTCTGCATATATTTTAGATATGAGGCCTTTGTCTGTTGAATGTCCAGTAAAGATCTTCTCCCAGTCTGTGGGCTTTCTGTTTATCTTGCGAGCTATGTCACTTGCCATGCAGAAGCTCTGCAGTTTGATGCAGTCGCATTTGTCCAACCTTTCTTTGATTTGTAGCGTTTCTGGGTCTTTGTTAAGGAAGTTCCGTCCTGTGCCAAGGAGCCCAAGTATTTCTCCTACTCCTTCCTTTAGTGTTTTCAGGGTGTCTGTTATGATTTCGAAGTCTTTAATCCATTTGGAATTGATTTGGGTGCCGGGTGACATATAAGGATCTAGTTTCAGTTTGTTGCATGTGTTGAGCCAGTTTTGCCAGCACCACTTGTTAAAGAGGCTATCTTTCTTCCATACTATTGTTTTAGCTCCTTTATCAAAGATTAAGTAGGCATAGTTCTGTGGGTTCATTTCTGGGTCTTCAATTCTGTTCCATTGGTCTTCAGGCCTGTTCTGGTGCCCATACCAAGCTGTTTTTATTACTATAGCTTTATAATACAGCTTGAAGTTGGGTATTGTTATTCCTCCAGCACTGTTCTTTCTGCCTAGGATTGTTTTTGCTATTCTAGGTCTTTTATTGTTCCATTTGAACATTCTGGATTTCTGGATCTCTATTTCATTAAAAAATGGTGGTGGGATATTAATGGGTATTGCATTGAATTTGTAGATAGCCTTTGGCAATATTGCCATTTTGATTATATTAATCCTCCCAATCCAGGAGCATGGGAGGTTTTTCCATTTCCTTACTTCTGACTTAATTTCAATTTTCAAGCTTTTAAAGTTCTCATATCTAGTTTAAAGGCAAGAGAACCAGTAACCGGGTACTAGACACCTAGGTGCCCATATTCTTAGCTGCTCTGGAGGCTAAGATCTGAGTATTGTGGATCAAAGTCAGTGTGGGCAGGAAAGTCTGTGAGACCCTTATCTGCAATTAACCACTAGGAAGCCAGAAGCTGAGCTCTGGCTCAAATGGTAGAATAGTAGCCTTGAGCATAAAAGCTCAGGGGCAGCACCCAGAATCCTGGGTTCAAGTCCCAAAACTGGCACCAAAAAAAAAAATGACAAACCAACTACTTACTGACAACAAAGAGCTCATTCATCTAAGCATGGACCTAGAATTCTAAACACTAACCCATTACTCTTCTTACTAGATACTCATCTCCTGAAATCAAAAAGGCTTAGGGTCCTTTTTCCTATTTATTTAGCCCATGTAGCCTCAGTATTTTCTCAAAAAGAATCAAGATTTTCTTTTGGTAAATTAGACCATTTGAACCAAATGATGGTAAATTAGAAAGGTATGTGACTTTTAGCTATTCCAAACTATCAAAAACACACAGTAACCCAGTTTCCTTGCTCACAAATAACTTTGTTGATAGATGAGAATCGGATACTCATTGGAGCCATTTTAATGAACCCGTAAGATTTAAGAATAATTCATATACTAAAGTATTTCAAAACAGTTCACTTGAAACACTTAAGTTATAAATTTTTGTAATTTAATGTATTTGTTTCTTTTTAGAAAACTCTATTAGATAGAAAGATGAAAGGTGAAGTTGAATCTCATCTTGATCAAATTGTTCCACATAAAGTGTTAGCATTTGAATTAGGATAATTTGCTATGTTGCACTTATTTACAGTTTTATTTTCCCTATTTTTAGATGTTAAGATTGACTTTTAATTGCAGAGAATAAGATTATTGCCTTTATATAATCAAACTTCTAATATGTATCGAGCCTTTGGTGGACAAAGTCTAGCTCATGAACGCACTCATTATCAAAGGAGATGCATTATGCTTTGGGATGTGGGAAGATAATGGGGTATTATCACGACATGAATCTTGGATTTCAGTTATATATATGCATATATACATATGTATATATACATATATATACGCATATGTATACACACATATATATATAGACACATATGTATATGTGCATATATAGAGAGAAAGTTTATTAGGAGAGAGCACATGTAAAGAATTACAATGTATGAGGATCATTGTGTTTCATAAAAGAAGTCCATGAACAGCATTCTATGAGACTTGGGAGAAAAGAGAGTTGTTACTGTTGCCTGAGAAAGGTTCATGGATATCTGTCTGGAGGTGCTGGCATTTGATCTCTGATCTTAAAGCCAAACTAGATTTGAACAAGAGAGTCTTTGAGGGTTTCAGTCATGCCTATGAATTAAAGTGGGTAAATGATCTAGTCTTTACACAATGTCTCGCACCAAGTAGAGTGTCAATAAATGCATGAGGGGGGCTGGGGCTATAGCCTAGTGGCATGAGTGCCTGCCTCGGATACACAAGGCCCTAGGTTCGATTCCCCAGCACCACATATGCAGAAAACGGCCAGAAGCGGTGCTGTGGCTCAAGTGGCAGAGTGCTAGCCTTGAGCGGGAAGAAGCCAGGGACAGTGCTCAGGCCCTGAGTCCAAGGCCCAGGACTGGCCAAAATAAAAATAAATGTATGAGGATTAAGTGCATAATCTGCAAGTTGACTGTTACTGCCTGCTTGTCTGCCTTGTGAATGATGTCAGAGAAGTCACTGGAGAACATTTTCCCAAGAGCTAACTTGCACAATGTTTCTTCACTTACCAAGGGCTTTAACTGCTTTGCTTCCCCATATTCCAATTCTCATAAACATTGGCCACCATGCTTTGTCTCTAAAACATGGTGCAGCTGCTGGGTGGTCCTTCTACCGACCCCTAACAGAGTCAGCTGTTCACCAGAGAGTAGGATTGATGTCTGACCAACAGATGATCCCGTGCAGGGAATGAAAGGAGAGGAGGGGCTGCTGGGAGGCAATTCGTGCAGTGGCTTGGCTTGATTGTATTAAACGGGTAGAGATGGATGGAAGCTTAGTTTCAAGCCAGTTCTGAAGATAGGTAATTTGTGTCAAATAGTTCTGAAGTGCTGTATCCATGGAGGGAAGTGGAGTGGAGAGCCGAGTCCAGTGCCATTATAGATTACATGCTTACAGCCTGGGTAGCAATGAGATTTTAACCTTCACGTAGGACCCAGATATTCATGACCCATGTCATCAATAGACCAAGGTTGGTATAGGTTAAAAAACTTCAAACTACCTTAGCCAAGGACTAGACCAGTCATCGTTTTAACAATTCTGTAGGATGTGTGAAAGGGGAAGATGATTTTGACAGGAAAACCGTAAGTGCTTTCTCAGGTGTTTCCTCTCTCTCTAGCATTTGTCTCTCTGAGTGTTCTTCCTTGCTCAGACTTACATTCTCTTTTATGACATTTTTCTTGATTGTCTTCTTTTTCACTGGTCTCTTCCCCTCAGAATCCTTTCTTCCTTGGGCTGGCAAGAACAGCCCCCATGAATTTTACTGGATCTCTCTCTCTCTCTTTCTCTCTCTTTTTTTTAATGTCTTGATATTGACGTTGTCCTCTGTTTAGAAGAAACTTCTGTGTTGACTTTCACCTCTGGGGTTTTGAGTTGTAGTTACAGGGTGGTCATCCCAAATAAAATGTGTTAGTGTCACCTTCTACATCGTACCTCCAAGACTGAATCTATTGGCTCATTCTATTCCTCCTGATAGCCGCCTACTGTTTTATTTTCTGTCTTGCTGTCATCCAGTTCATGCTTTTCTATAAGTCTTACATTTGTTACTTATATTTTTTTACTATCCTTGTGACGTAATTCCTTTCTTTTTTTCTTTTTTTTCAAATTTTTATTATTAAACTGATGTACAGAGGTTACAGTTTCATACATTAGGCATTGGATACATTTGTTGTACTGTTTGTTACCTTGTTCCTCAAACCCCACTCCACTCTCCCCCTTACCCTTTCCCCCCCTGAGGTGTTCAGTTCACTTACACCAAACATTTTTGCACGTATTGTTTTTGTATTTGTTTGTCTTTTTTTACCCGGTGTCTCTCAATTTTGGTATTCCCTTTCAATTTCCTAGTTCCAATACCAGTATACACGGTTTCCAATATACTCAGATAAGATTACAGAGATAGTGTAGGTACAACCACAGGAAGGTGATACAGGAACATCATCAATAGTAGAAGCTACAGATACACATGGGACATTGAAAGTAGTTACAACTGTGATATAACAATTGTCTCCATAACATGGAGTTCATTTCACTTAGCATCATCTTATGTGTTCATAAGGGTATAGCAATTGGGCCTTGTGATGCTCTGCTATAACTTGCCTAAACCTGTACTAATTATTCCCAATAAGGGAGACCATAGTGTTCATGTTTCTTTGGGTCTGGCTCACTTCATTTAGTATAATTTTTTCCAAGTCCTTCCATTTCCTTACAAATGGCATTTGTTACTTCTAAAGGCCTTGTAGTTATTCCCAATCAGCATTGTATATAGCTTTATTTAGGCTCAAATGACAACTTTTAGGCTATTATGTCTAGTAATCTCTGAGCTGGTGTGTGTGTGTGTGTGTGTGTGTGTGTGTGAGTGTGTGTGTGTGTGTGCTCTTGAGGTTTGAACTAGGGCCTGGGCACTATACCTGAGCATTTGTGTTCAAGTCCAGCGCTGTGCCATTGGAGCCCCAGCTCCCCTTTTGCTTTCTGATGATTAATTAGACGTGAGTCTCATGGGCTTTTCTGCCCAGGCTGGCTTCAAATTGTGATCTGCATATCTCAGCATTCTGAGTAGGTTCATTACAGGTATGGACCATAGGCACTCTACTTTTTGTTTTCAACAGACAAGAGCTGATTATTGAGGAACAGTGAGGAGAACTCTTACTTTTGAGCTGGTTTGGATTGCATTTTTTTTCTTCTTAAAAACCTGAATTGACTGCTTTTCCTTTAGTCCTTCCTGGTCTGATACTAAAAGCCTTTCACAATGGAGCTCCTTTCCATATTCCCAGATTTCCCTCTTTTCTTTTCTCTTTTTTCCCCTCTGTGATTTGTTCCCGCTAGTATGGAACACGCAAACAGCCTTCTAACTTCAGGCCTCTTGGGGGCCAGTTCAGATACTGGTCTTCCTGTCCAAAACTTATTTCTTCTTCCCCTGAACCTTTAGGTTACTTTCTAATGATAGCCCTTATTTCCCTTATTCTGCCCTTATTTCCAGGGCTGACTTTTGTGTACTTTTTGTGTCAACTTCGTGAAGGTTTGGCTTCATTTTGGTTTTGTGTTTCTGTCCTTCCTACACCATAAGACAGAGTCCCTGATGATTTAATAAGTTTGTAAAAAATATGTAAACTCATGGAGAAGTTTAATAGTGTCTACTCAGAAGAAATGAGGAGATAGCACGGTAGTTTCAGTCCGATAGAAACATTGAATTGGGAATCACTTTAATCCTAAAATATATCTAAAATCTTAAGATTTGTTAGTCAAGTATGCACTCAGAATTATGTTAATTTAAGTCATTTGTATCATTAGAGCTAAATCATTATACACTTAGAAGGAAAATCCAAACAGTGACTCCTCTCAAAACCATTTCAGAGAAAGCCAGAATGTTTTGAGATAGGATAGTATTCAACTATCACTGATGAGAATACCTTTTCTTCTTACATTGATTGGGTATTTACTAGTCAAAAACTCCTTATGTAAATAAAAACAACTTAGTCTCCAGAGTTTACCTTTACTTTATTTGCTTATTGCTAGAATTTGCAGTTCTCCATATCTACCACAGTTATATCACCTTATAATTTGGATTTCATATCTTTGTAAACCTTACAAAATTTGACGTTTGTATGCATTAACTTGAAGACCATTGGAATATTGATAGTTATACGAATCATTGTTTAAAACATTAATTCTGAGAAGACAGAAATTTTGAAATAAATGCTGTCGTGGAATCCATTTTTGTGCTTAAAAAAAGTTTTCCTGTGACTTTGGATGCCCTTATCATAGTTAGTACTCATTTCGAGTATTATTTATGCTTTTACTCATCTAACTTTTTTTAGTATTTAATAAAATGCAATTAGCAGATCATCTGTTATAAAATGGTAGCTGTCAGCCCAGCGTTTACATACTTCAGTTCCCCATGGGCCAGAAAACATGACTTTCATTCTGTAGCCTTAGCCTTGACCCTGCCTGCTACAATGCCTTCTTTCTTCTGGTAGAAACACCTGCACAATGCAAGTCATCCTGTCAGTCTTCCTCCAGCCCTTGTGTTACAGTGTCATAGTTGATGTTCACAGGACCTCTGGAGCTGCAAATCCCTCCCATGGCCATTCTGCTGGGGCTGGCTTGGGCCAGGTTTCTAGGTAAATACAATTTCCACCTCCCCTCCTGCTCCATCCTCCCACATCCTGGCTGAACCCGTGTGGGACAGCTTGCCCACCGCCTCAGCACTTGCCAGACTTGGAAGCGGCCAGTGTCTGGATCTGCCACCTCTCTCGCCCTCCATGTCATCTGTCTTCCTGACAGCACAAGGGAGATACAAGAAAAACAGGTCAGCGGATCCGGGCATTTCCTCCCTGGGCAGATTTCCACTTACCTCTTGTCTGCCCTCTTGCCTTGGCCTCTCTCGCCCAGATCACTGCCTGCTACTTCCGGCTATTGGGCAGCCAAGGATTATACTGGCTATTGGCAGGAGCTGGCAATCCTGGTGCCCGTGGCTCACAGCCATATGTGTTAGGCCCTTCAGGAAGCTCTGCTAAGACACCAGGGAAAGGGATATCTGACCCTTCCCTGCCGTGACCAAGGCACACTAGCACCCAGCAATGATATTCATAGGCAGCATCATCACTGTCATGCAGATCTCCAAGAGCAGAGGCAGCTTGGCATCAAGTACGGAGACCTTTGTGTAGAGGACAGCACAAGAGGGGAGCCTTCGCCATATGATTGGTTTCCGGGAACTTCAAAAAACAAGTAACGTGTAAACACTTTGAACTCCCTCTGTCCAACCTCATACCTGACACACTCATGCAACCGCACATGAACAAAAAATTCCTCACAGGCGAGCCGACTCTCTCTCACTCTCTTTCTCTCTCTTCCTCCCCGCCACCCCCACATGCTCACTATAACACACTGTGCCGGGTCCTCCTGGATCTACATCCACATACTTATTTGCACATATGCAGACTTAGGCTTAGGAAGCACACTCTTGTACAGCATCAGGAACACACGCATGTAGGCAAGCAGGGGCACACACACGCACACGTGAGCGCACCCAGTACACAGTGGCTTGGAAGGTGCTAAGGGGTTTTCGAGGACTGTGTCCTACTTGCTCAAGTCCAGGGTGTTGTTCTTGTGGTGGGCGTGGCTAAGGAGCCCAGCGCTGCTTACTGGACAGTCCATTGGCACTTGGGCCTCCCCCTGCTGTCCTCACCAGTCTCCCATTCCCTGAACCATGCAGCTTCGGAGACCTGGGTAGCAACAAACTCTTCGGGAAAGCAATCAAGGCAGAAATGTCAATGTAACAGGACCACATGATTACGCCCCAGTAGTGCCCCAACCAAGGATGGCATTCGTTACCCCTCAGGTCTACACCCTAAAGCCCAGCGCTGCGCGCAGAGAATGGGGCAGGCCTGTGCCCCAGAATCCCTTGCCTCTTCTCCCTTCTACTTGGTCCCAGGGTGGTGGGGCGCCCAACCTGGCCTTCCTAGCCACCACCTGCCATCTGCAGCTGAGTTCCTGAGGCTTGTCCCCTGCACACATACCTCCTTTGCTGATAACTCCCTCCGAGTTCTCTCTCCTAGCCCTCCTGTCCCTGCCTTGCTGCTCTGGACTGCTTTCAACTCACACATGCCTCTGCGTCACTGCCTCTTTGCCTCTGCCTCTGCTTCCCAATTTCCCCCTCCTCCTCTTGAGGTTCACAGGCTGCACACCTCCCCATGCACCTCTTCACTTCTTCTGGGGAAATTACAACTGCCTCACCCTGGCCTAGCCCTTCTTATCTTCTCCAAATCTCCCTCTGCTCTCACCCTCTGCACACCTGGGATCTCTCAGTCCTCTGGTGAACACCAATCCCCATTTATCTAATCTATTGTCTGCCTGCTCTGTGCCCAAGCCCCTCTGCTCCTTTTCTGTGCACAGGAGGTTTATGACAAAGGTAGGAGGGAAGCGGCACTCCTTTCCTGCCTTCTGGTTTTATGACTGACATCCGATATGTCTGGAAACGGCCTCTGCCCTCCTGGCCAAGACCACCTGAAGACCTTGCCTGGCTTGCTAGGCAGCAGCCCTGTGTTTTTCTGAGCAGGAAGGACTGCACATATGCGACCCACTATGCAGAAAAGCCTCCAGGGGGTGGCCGGATGTTTTGTTTCTCCATTCCTTGCCCACTTTGTTGATGTGTGCTTTCATTTGCATTCCAACAGGAACAGCCTTAAGGGAGGGGTAGTGAGGCTGCTTAGAGGTAGGCAGTTGGTGCTCACAGGCCAGCAGGGCCTCCTGGTGCCTCACTAACAGTGCATTTGCACCTGGGGTGCTGGGAAGCCTCTGGGCAGTGCCCATATGGTTTGGAGCTCTGTGACATGGCCAGGTACTAGGCGCCTCCTGCTGACTTGAGCCTGTGTTTCAACTGGAGTTGCCATAGCAAAAAGGACACAGGGCCCCTTGGGGGTTTGCTGTAAGTTCTCACTAGTTCTCAAAGGCCTTCGGGATGCACAGGATGTGTAGAGCCCCAAATCCCTCCCCTGGCCATTCTGCTGGGACCGGCTTGGGCCAGGGTCCTAGGCAAATACACTTTCCACCTCCCTTCCTGCTCCATCTTCCCACATCCTGGTTGAACCCGTGTGACACAGCTCCCCACCGCCTCTGCCCTTGCCAGTCCTGGAAGTGGCTGGTGTCTGGATCCGCCACCTCTCTCACCATCAACATCATCTCTCTTGCTGAGAGCATAAGGGAGATACAAGGTTAGCAGGTCAGCGAATCTGGGCATCTCCTTTCTGCGCTAGTGTCTGCTTAACTCTTTTCTTCCCTCTTGCCTTGGCCTCTCTGGCCCAGATCCCTGCCTGCTACTTCCTGCTATTTAGCAGCCAAGGATTATACTGGCTAGAGGCAGGAGCTGGCAATCCTGGTGCCTGTGGCTCACAGCCATATGTTTAAGGCTCCTGCACGAAGCTCTGCTAAGGCACCAGGGAAAGGGATATCTGACCCTTCCCTGCCTCGACCAAGGCACACTAGCACCCAGCAACAGTATTCATAGGCGTCATTGTCACTGTCATGCAGATCTCCAAGAGCAGAGGCAGCTAGGTATCCCTGGCCTCATGCCCGGAGACCTTTGTGCAGAGGACAGCACAAAAGGGGAGACTTTGCCAAATGATTGGTGTCTGGGAACTTCAAATAAGCAAGTAAACATGCACACAATTGGAACTCCCTATGTCCAACCTCATACATAACACACTTATACAACCGCACATGAACAAAGAATTCCTCATAGGCGAGATGACTCCCTCTCTCTCTTTCTCTGTCTCCCTTCCCGCCACCTCCACATGCTCACTCATAACACACTGTGCCGGGTCCTCCTGGATCTACATCCACATACCTATTTACACATACGCAGACTTTGGCTTAGTAAGCACACCCGTGTACAGCATCAGGAACAAACACACACGCATGTAAGCAAGCACGGGCACACATATGCACATGCGAGCCCACCCAGTACACATTGGCTTGGAAGGTGCTAAAGGGTTTCCGGGGACTGTGTCCTACTTGCTCAAGTCCAGGGTGATATTCTGGTGGTGGGCATGGCTAAGGAGCCCAGCGCTGCTTACTGGCCAGTCCATTGGCACTTGTGCCTCCCGCGGCTGTCCTCACCAGTCTCCCATTCCCTCAACCATGCAGCTTGGGTGACCTGGGTAGCAACAAACTTTGGGAGAAATAAATCAAGGGAGAAGTGGGAATGCAACAGGACCACAGGATTAGGCCCCAGTAGTGCCCCAACCTGGGAAGGCATTCATTACCGCTCAGGTCTACACCAAGAAGCATGGAGCTGCAAGCAGAGAGCGGGGCAGGCCTGTGCCCCAAAATCCCTTGCCTCTTCTTCCTTCTCCTTGGTCCCAGGGTGGTGGGGTGCCCATCGCGATCTTTCAACCTCGCCTTTCTTGTACGGTGCAAGTCAGTTCGCTTTTTGGCGGGAACTGACCAGGAGGGCCTCCTAACGGAGGCTCAACCTGCCCACCTTGATCTTGGGTCTGCTCCTTTTGCTTCTTCACAGGAGCCAGAGTATCAGCTTAGGAGATCTCCATTTTGTAAGTCTTTTAAATATCAGGCCTGTGTGTATTGTTTCTTCTGTTTTATTGGAATTGTTTTACCTCTTGTTATTTTGTGGACTGCACAACTGAGGAGACTGATAAGCATGGGCACCGTCCCTTCCGCTCCCGTGGACTTGACTTTAGCCCACTGGAAGGAAGTTACTCACAATAGTAGTGTAGAGATCAAGAAAGGAAAGTGGGTGACTCTCTGCTCTTCTGAGTGGCTCACTTTCAAGATGGGTGGCCACCAGAAGGGACTTTTGACTTGAGTACAATTCTCAAAGTAGAGGACTATGTTTTTAATTCCTTACATAGTCACTTCGAAAAAGTTGGTAGATATCACCTTCTCTGGGCCCCTCCCGTGAGTCCGTCCCTTCTCCTTTTGTGTGAAAACTCATTTTGTTTTTTAAACACAAAGAGAAGTTCAACCACCTGTCACTCATGGTCTCAATTACTTGTGGTAATACTCAGTTAGCTGCTGTTACTGTGGTGGCACTTACCAAAAACTTCATAGAGTATATTAATCAGCTATAATGTCATGATAGTAACAGTAAGTAATATAATTGAAATAATGTGTAGCTAGATTTTATACCATGTTATAGGGCATTATGACAAGCAAACAGTGTGAATGTGTTTTAGTACAGATGCACTGCTTTTCCCTTAAAGATGTACAATCTGTAATTGGTTGAATTTGCATATGCAGAGTATTTTTTTGTGCATTATTTATAGAAACTATGGTGTAAGAAAGTTGGTCTTTGGTAAAATGATGATGGTTCTATGTTGAAACTGAAATGGACACCATGAGGAGACTGTGAGTTTTGTGTCTGAATTTAAATGACAGGCAAGATCTTGAGAAATTACTAATATTGTAGCCAATATTGACTGAGAAATCCAATGCATTTCACAGAGAGAGTGTAAATCTGGCCACATTGTAACGAGTACAACAGAAGGAAAATTGAAAGACTAACTTGTTCCCATTGAAATGAATGTCCACTGTCATCAGGTGTTTGAGCAGGGAGTTGTGGATAGCTCTTTGGCCAAGCAAAGCACATTTTATACGTGTCTGGTAGGACATGCAATAGAATGACACAGCAGCTCTACAAGCTATTGAGCTTTGGTGAGTGATTGTTTTCCCTTCCATATATCGTTTCAAACTATGGGCTTCAAGGAAGTCTGCAACATAAAAATGACTTTGTGTTTTGACAGACCTGGGGCTTGAACTCAGGGCCTGGGCACTGAGTATCTTTTGCTCAAGGCTGGCACTCAGCTCTACTCTGAACTATCTGGTGGTTGGAGCTTAGTGTCTTGTAGACTTTTCCTGCCCAGGCTTGCTTTGAACTGTGATCCTCAGATCTCATTTCTGAATAGCTAGGATTGTAGGCATAGGCCACCAGTACCTGACTTCCCGACTTCCTGAATTTTGCTCCTCTGTCCTCTGTCCTCCTCCTCAGGCCCCCTTACTTCCTTCCTCCTCCTTTTTTCACCTTTCTTCTTTTTTCCCCTTCCTCCTCCTTTTTTCATCTTTCTTCTTTTTTCCCCTTTTCTTCATTGCTTTGCTTTCTGAGAGAAGTCAATGATCAGCCAACCATGAAATGGGAAAGTGGACCAAATAAGGCTGGATAATTTATTTGAGCCAAACAGAGGTATTATAATCTATTAAAAATATTTAGCCAAACACACTGTATTCGTGACTTTATCTCATAACCCTGCAGATTGTCTGGTAGTTGCCCAGGACCTGAGGCAGGAAGGCGGACCCATGTGCCTGAACTTTCCAGTCATGTCTTTGCAACTGGTAGTTTTTAATAAAAGAAAAACTCTAACATTGTGAAATTACATCAGTGAAGAAACCATAGCTTTTTATGTTCTTGTATATGCTTTTCTTCTGTGCAATGTTATTCAATGCCCTAAATTTCAGCTACTTTTGAGATATTTTCTTGAATGTTGAGATTAGTCTGGAAATCAGGCTAGGAATAAATGAAATGCTGGTGTGGTAATAAAATTTATGTTACCATTTTATGAATATGAAAATGTCTAATTGTTATAACACAAGGTATCTTTGGATTAAGAAGTCTAGGACATTTTATTCTTTTACACCTTTTTTTTAAAGCAGGAAAACCTTTGCTTCTACCATCAGTCTTGAAGCAGAAATCCCAGAAAAAAGAATTTTATAATCAGTCACAAAGAATTCCTACACGCATCATGTATCCCTTCCTCATCATTTCCCATTTCTTAGGAGTCTCCACATTGTTTAATTGTAATCATGTGCAACTAGCATTTTAAAGCTTCACACTGCTTTCACATTTATGGGATATGATGAGAAGATTAAGAATGGTTGAAACTCAAGAGTAAATACAGGAAACTTAAGAGTAGATGTAGAAATGTGACTCCACCAGGCTTTCATGGAGCACACATTACCCCAGTGGGCTTCATGTTGTGGCCATCCATGTATAGAAGAACAAACTAGAAGGTGCACTGTCCCAAACAACCCTCATTCTAGTCAGGCCCCTCTCCTGTACTCTGCTTTGCAATTCTGTAGCAGGAATCTAAACTCTGGTTTCCTTCCATTGCATTGGTGTTGTTTGACCTGACTTTCCCTCAGCTTGGAACTTACGCATATGGGACTCAGGTGGCAGGGCCCTGCCTTTCCAGGGCCTGCACTTAGTATTCAATCTATTGTGGAGCAGAGGGATGTTCATGACCCATAGCAAAACACCTCCCACGTCCCATAAAGTGACATGTTGTTTCTATTAAGGGATCATTTTCTTAAGTGAAATCATGACCAGTCATGATGGCATGGAAGTATACAGAGGCCAAGTGACTATGTGTTACTTTAATTACCAAAGAAGTAACTATTATGATTCCATAATGGTTCAAAGAAGAATTTTAAGACTGAAACAGTGGTTTTATTGTTTCTTTAGTTCAGAAGTAATTGAAATGGAATATGTAAATAGAGTCAAAGTGGACTTTTCCAAGTGAGAAAGAGAAGCCAATTGCACTTCGAAAGAAACTATATGACTATAGCAAGAAAGACATCGCCAATTAACAAATATTTATTTTCCTTTGCTATTCTCTGCTATTTATCCTGTTACATAGTAGTGGAATGAATTAGGAAGAGAGTGATGTAGAGTGCATGGTTTTCCATTGCAACACAAACTCTATCTATCTATCTATCTATCTATCTATCTACCTATCTATCTACCTACCTACCTACCTACCTACCTATATTTTTGCTGTTCCCGGGGTTTGAACTCAGGCTTGGACACAGTCCCTGAGCTTTTTTTGCTTAAGGCTAGCACTCTGTCACTTGAGCAATAGCTCTACTTCCAGCTTTTTGGTGGTTAATTGAAGAGAAGAGTCTCACAGAGTTTTCCTGTCCAGGCTGGGTTAGAACCTCGATCCTCAGATCTCAGCCTCCTGAATAGCTAGGATTACTGGCTACAGCCACTGGCTTCCAGCTTACTTTCCCTATAGTCTTAAACTATATAGGAATCAACTCTTTGGTAAGCTTTTTTCCATTTTTATGTTTATATTACTAATGATTATTTTGTCTCTATTTCCCTGTCTTATGATTATTTAATTATAAGACAATTGTTTATTTTTTATTTGATTATTTATTTAAAGGACGGGTCTTTGGGGCTTTATATCATAGGATCCAAAGGTAGCACTAATGTCTGTGAACCTTAAAATTATACTACCACTTTTTTGATGACCAAAGCTCATTAGAAACTGGAGCCTGTGGCTCAGGCCTGTAATCCCAGATCCTCATGAGTTTGGAGGATTGTGCTTTGAAACCCGCCCTGGGCAGGGAAGTCCATGACATCCATCCTCCATGAACCACCAAAGTACCCGAAATTGTGCTATTTCTCATGGGGTAGCAGGCCAGTATGGAGTGACAAAGCTAAGGGACATAGCCCAGTCTCTGAGTTCAATTTTCAGTGCTGGCTCAAAAACCAAAACCCCACCAAAACACAACTGACCTGAAAGACTCTAGTCCCTGTGCGTAGGAACTAATAATTTGTCCTACTACTGTGAAGGGAAGAGCTTCTGAGTTCTTACAAAAACTATCTTTAAGTATTTGTGCAAAGGAGTTGCCATTTGACAAAGCAGTTTATGAATATGGCCCATCTTAACCCACCTCACCCCTTTCAACATTCTTGCCCCTCCTTCCTCTGCCCAGCCCTTCCGTTTTCTTACTTTTGTAGTATGTACAATGAATTCTTGACTACAATTCCCCCCTTCCCCTTCATTTGTCTCCCGCTCTCCCCTTGCCCCCACTTGATGAGCTGCTGTTTTTCACCCTTATGCTTTGGGAAGTAATGATAAGCACCACCCCCCCGCCGCCAGTACTTCCTCAGAACTTTCTAGATTCCTAAAAGTGGTCATTGTAAATGTCTAACACAAGAATAAATAGGATAGCAAGATATGAGAGGGTTAAAGACATGCTTTAATCATAATCTTTGTGATTCGAGTAAAGAAATGTTGTTGAATAAAGACACTGCACATTCCTGTTGGATATTTCTCACAGAGTGAACACAGTGCTGTCCCAACTCTTTTACTATATTTAAGTTTTTGGCTCATCACTGGTATTTGTTTCATAATCTAACAAAAAGATCACGTGTCTCTTGCTAGCAAAAGCTGCAGAGGAGGGAATGCTTATTCTATGAGTAGAGAGAGAAGGAAGGCTGGAGAGATGTTTGTGCTTGTGGAGAAGCTTATTTTATTTTTTTTTTAATAAACGCAGGCCATGTTTGCCACCTCCCGAATTTTGCGCTACTCTTTTCGCTGTCCTAGCTTTGACTTAGTTTGTTTTATGTTCTCGTTTGGTTAGTTCCTTGAACATCCCATCTAATTTACATCTTATTCATTTTTGTGTTGCAGCTTCTGACAACTGTCTTGAGTCCACACTTCTCTAGATTTTTATACCTAGCAGCCATTTGGCTTCTACTTTTCCTGATCTCTCTCTTCCTCTCTCACTACCTGTGCCTAATGTTGAGGTTATAGTATCCAAAATAGCTCAGGCCTCAGCCACCTTGGTGTGTTCATGCTATCTGTCCCTACCTGCCTCAGTGTCTGTACCTTTTGGCTGGTTTCACTCAGATTATGGCCAGAGAATGGCTGAAGTAAATAACAGGAAGGAAGAAAGGAAATGTATGGTGATTAGCAGTTCTTTGAGGGAAATGTTTACCTTTATTCACAAACAGTGTATGTGTTGGTAGTTTTCCTATTGCCAGAGAAAGAGAGTGTTGATTCTAAATGTTAGTTTTTAACATGAGAATCTTAAGCATTATATGTTATAACTCTCAGAAATGTTAGGTGTTTCAGAATCATTAAAAAATATTTATTGTCTTTTTTCTCCTTTATTGTCAAAGTGAAGTACAGAGGGGTTACAGTTTCATATATAATGCAGTGAGTACATTTCTTGTCAAATATGTTAGCTCCTCCTCCCCTCCACATGCCTACCTCTTCCCTCCTGCTTCCCCTTCCACCCACGAGTTGTATGGTTGGTTTACACCAAATGGTTTTGTGAGTATTGTGTTTGGAGTTGTTTGTATTTTTATCCTTTGTCTATTGATTTTGATATTTACTTTCTCTTCCCTAGCTCTAATACACGTATATACAGTATCCAGGGTGCTAAGATGAGATACAGTGATAGTGGGGGTAAAACCACAGGAAGGGAATACGAGAGAAAGTAAAAAGGGTACGGATTCATATCGCATGTTGAAAATAATTACAATAATGATATACCACTTGTTTTCATAACATGGAGCTCATTTCACTTAGCATCATCTTAAGTGTCCATAAGGGCATAGCTATTGGGCTATTATGACTTCGGCTTTGACTAGCCTAAACATGTACTAATTATTCCAAAAAAAATTTACTATGTGAAGTGAGCCAGACCTAAAGAAACATAGACTGTATTGTTTTCCTCATAGGAAAAACATTTTTTTCTTATTTATTGTCAAAGTGATGTATAGAGAGGTTACAGTTGCATATGTTAGGCATTGGATACATTTCTTATACTGTTTGTTACCTCCTCCCTCACTTACCCTCCCCTCCCCCTGCCCCTCTCCCCCCAGAGTTGTTCACTTGGCTTACACCAAACAGTTTTGAAAGCATTGCCTTTGTAGTCGTTTGTCTTTTTATCTTGTATCTCTCGGTTTTGGTATTCCCTTTCACTTTCCTAATTCTAATACCAGTATATACAGTTTCCAAAGTACTCAAATAAGATAAACTGATAGTGAAGGTACAACCGCAGGAAGGGGATACAAGAGCATCATCAACAGTAGAAGCTACAGTTACACATGGCATGTTGAAAGTAATTACAGCAGTGATATAACAGTTGTTTCCATAAAATGGAGGTTGTTTCACTTAGCCTCATCTTATGTGTTCATAAGAGTATTGCTGTTGGGCTCTTGTGATCCTCTGCTGTGACTAGCCTAAACCTGAGCTAACTAATCCCTATGAGAATAGGGAATCCTATTCATAGCATAGAATCCATGTTTCTTTGGGTCTGGCTCACTTCACTTAGGATAATTTTTTCCAAGTCCTTTCATTTCCTTACAAATGCGGCAATGTCATTCTTTGAGACAGAGGTATGAAATTCCATTGTGTATATGTACCACATTTTCCTGATCCATTCATCTACTGAGCGTTACTGGGTGGGATCCATATTTTAGCTATGCCAAATTGTGCTGTGATGAATATTGTTGTGCTGGTGGCTTTTGTGTGTTCTTCTCTGTGGTCTTTGGGTAGATGCCAAATGTGGGGCTGCTGGATCATAAGGGAGCTCTATGTTTACCTTCTGAGAAATCTCCATACCACTTGCTAGAGTGGCTGAACAAGTTTACATTCCCACCAACGATGAAGTAGGGTTCCCTTTTGTCCACATCCCCTCCAACATTTATTATTGTTAGTTTTCTTGATATAGGTCATTCTTACTGGGGTGAGATGGAATCTCAGTGTTGTTTTGATTTGCCTTTCTTTTATGGCCAGAGATGTAGAGCACTTTTTCATATGACTCTTGGCCATTCTCATTTCCTCATCAGAGAAGTCTCTTTGTAAGTCTTTAGCCCACTTGTTGAGGGGGCTGTTGGTTCTTTGCGGTTTTGTTTTGGAGGAATTTAATTTTTTGTAGTTCTGCATATATTTTAGATATGAGGTCTTTGTTCATTGTATGGCTGATAAAGATCTTTTCCCAATCTGTAGGCTTTCCATTCATCTTGTGAGCTATGTCCTTTGCCCTGCAGAAGCTCAGCAATTTGATGCAATCCCATTTGCTCGTCCTTTTTGTGATTTGTAGCATTTATGGCTCTTTGTTAAGGAAGGTCTGTCCTGTGCCAAGGAGCCCAAGTGTTTCTCCTACTTCTTTTAGTGCTTTCAAGGTATCTGTTATAATTTCAAGATCTTTGATCCATGTGGAATTGATTTTGGTGCAGGATGATATATAAGGATCTAATTTTGCTTTGTTGTGGGTGTTGAACCAGTTTTGCCATCACCATTTGTTAAAGAGGCTATCTTTCTTCCATCGTATTTTTTTAGCTCCTCTATCAAAGATTAAGGGGGCTTAGTTCTGTGTGTTCACTGCTGGATCTTCAATTCTGTTCCATTGGTCTTCAGGCCTGTTCCATTGCCAATTCCAAGCTGTTTTTATAGCTATAGCTTTATAATACAGCTTGAAGTTTGGTATTGTAATTCCTCCGGCATTGTTCTTTCTGCTTAGGATTGTTTTTGCTAGTCGGGGGGTCATTTATTTTTCCATATAAATTTCTGGATTGCTTCCTCAATTTCATTAAAAATTGGTGTTGGGATATTAGTGGGTATTGCATGGAATTTGTAGATAGCTTTTGGCAATATTGCCATTTTGACTATATTAATCTTCCCAATCGAGGAGCATGGGAGGTTTTTCCATTTCCTTAGTTCTTTTTTTTTTTTTCAAATTTTTATTATCAAAGTGATGTACAGAAAGGTTACAGTTTCATATTTTAGGCACTGGATACATTTCTTGTACAGTTTGTTACCTTGTCCCTCATACCCCTCTCCCTCCTCCCCCTTTCCTTTCCACCCCCCCACGGAGATGTTCAGTTCACTTACACCAAACAGTCTAATCATAGAGGTCTTTCACTTCTTTGGTTAAGGTTATTTCTAGGTATTTTATGTTTTTGAGACTATTGCAAAGGGAGTTGCTTTCCTGACTTCAGCCTCTGTCTTCGTGTTATTAGCATATAGAAAGGCTGTTGATTTTCGAGGGTTTATTTTATATCCTGCAACTTTGCCAAAGTTTTGGATCTGCTCTAGTAGCTAGGGAGTAGAGTCTATGGTGTTCGTTAGGTATAGGATCATGTAATCTGCAAAGAGAGAAAGCTTAACTTCATCTTTTCCTATTTGGATCCCCTTTTTGTTTTCTTCTTGCCTAATTGCTCTGGCTAGGAATGTTAAAGAGGAGGGGAGAGAGCAGACATCTCAATCTTGCTCCTGATTTTCAAAGGAATGGCTTTGGCTTTACACCATTTAGAATTATGCTTGCTGTTGGTTTGTAATAAACTGCCTTTATTATATTCAGGAATGTTCCTTGGAATCCCAATTTCTCCAGGATTTTTATCATAAATGGGTACTGGATTTTATCGAACGCCTTTTCTGCATCCAGAGATATAACCATGTGGTTCTTTACCTTGCTCTGGTTGATGTGGTGGATTACATTAATTGACTTGCGTATATTGAACCAACTTTGCATCCCTGGGATGGATCCAGTTTGAACATGGTGTATGATATTTTTGATGACCTGTTGAAGTCGATTGGACAGAATTTTGTTGAGAATTTTTGCATCTATGTTCATCAGGGAAATCGTTCTATAGTTCTGTTTTGTTGATGAGTCCCTGCCTGGTTTTGGGATGAGGGCTATACTGGCTTCATAGAATAAGTCTGGTAGTGAACGTTCTCTTTCAATTTCATTGAAGATTTTGAAAAATATTGGTGTGACTTCTGTTTGGAAAGCCTTGTAGAATTCTGCTGTGAATCCATCTGGACATGGGCTTTTCTCTGATGGGAAATCACTTATTGCTGTTTCTATTTCAAGGCTGGGTATGAGTCTGTTTAGAAGGTTTAAATCTTCATGGTTGAGTTTGGGGGTATCAATTTTTTCTAGAAAATCATCCATTTCTTCCAGGTTCTCGAATTTGTTGGCACAAAGGTTTGCAAAATAGTCCCTTATTGTGTTCTGAATTTTGGTTGTTTCTGTGGTGATGTTACCTGTTTTATCTCGGATCTTGTTTATGTGGGTGTGCTGCCATCGTTTTTTGGTCAGGTTTGCTAGGAATTTGACTATCTTGTTAATATTCTCAAAGAACCAAGTCTTTGTTTTGTTGATTGTTGCGATGGTTTTTTTTCTCCCTCTCAAGTATATTTAATTCTGATTCGATTTTAATTATTTGCTTCCATCTATTGACTTGGGGGTATGGCTTCTTGTTCTCTTTTGAGAAGATTAAGGTGATTCCGTAAGTTGTTGAGTTGCTGTTTATCCAGATTGTTGGTGTAGGCACTCAGATATAAATTTTCGTCTGAGTACTGCCTTTGCTGTGTCCCAAAGGAGGTGGTACTTTGTGCACTCACCTTGGTTGAATGCCATAAATATTGAATTACTGGTCTAATTTCTTCAATGACCCACTGATGGTTCAGCAGTGTGTTGCTTAGTCTCCATGGATTGTATCATTTTGTGTGGTGGCTGTTTGAGTTGAGCTTTAATTTTAATCTATTGTGGTCTGAGGGAAGGCAGGGAATGATTTTGATACTTCTGAATTTGTACAGATTTTCTTTGTGCCCTAAGATGTGATATATTTTGGAGAATGTTTCATGGGCTGCTGAAAAGAATGTGTATTCTGGTATTGCTTGATGGAATATTCTGTAGATGTTGGTTAAGTCTAGTTGGTCTATGCAGTTGATTAGTTCTGTGGATTCTTTGGTCAGTTTTTGGCCTGTTGGTCTGTCCAGAGGTGACAGTGGAGTGTTAAAGTCTCCAACAATCAATGTGTTTGGGACTATGAGTGATTTTAGAGTCAGTAGTGTTGGTTTGATGAAGTTGGGTTCTCCTGTATTTGGTGTGTGGATATTTAAGATGGTTATATCCTCCTGTAGGAGACATCGCTTTATTAGTATGTAGTAACCTTCTTTGTCTCTTCTTACCATTTTTCATTTGAAGTCGATTTTATCTGATGCTAGAATTCCACTCCAGCCTGCATTTGGGGGCCATTTATTGGTAGATTTTATTCCAGCCTTTCACCTTTAGAAGAAGTTTGCTTTTGCTAGATAGATGTGTCTCTTGGAGGCAGCAGAAAGACGGATCTTGATGTTTGATCCAAGTAATGAGCCTATGTCGTTTGAATGAAGAATTAAGTCCATTAATGTTGAGAGTTAGGTTTGAGAGATGATCATTTGTCCTTTCATTGTAGCTATCTTGTTAAAAGCTGTGTCTTCCCAATTCTTGATCTAATATTCTGGTTTTCTATTTAGGGTTCATTTCTCTGTCTGTATTGGGATCTTGATTATTTTCCCTGTATAGTACATCTTTGAGGATTTTCTGTAAAGCTGGTTTGGTGGAGATACATTGTTTCAGTTTTTCCTTCCTGTGGAAGACTTTTATTTGACCTTCAGCTATGAATGAGAGTTTAGCTGGGTACAGCATTCTTGGTTGATATTTATTATTATTTAGGGTTTGGCATACCTCATTCCAGGATCCCCTTGCTTTTCATGGTCTCTGCTGAGAAGTCTGGGGTAATTCTGCTTGCTTTTCCTTTATTTGTGATTACTTTCTTCTCCGTAACATCTTTAAGGATTCTTTCCTTGGACTCTACTGATCCTGTTATGATCACAATGTGTCAGTGGGATGTCCTATTCTGATCTGGTCGCTTTGGGGTTCTAAATGCTTCTTGTATCTGTATCGGCCTACCTTCCTGGATAGTTGGGAAGTTCTTGGCTAATATTCTGTTAAATAGGTTGCATATTCCATTAACTTCTTTCTCCTGGTTTTTCTCAATTCCTATTCGCCTCAAATAGTGCTTCCTGCTTGTGTCTTGGAGCTCCTGGAGTGATCTGTTTTATCGATTGGATTGGTTTTGTATTTTTGTGTGACATTTCTCCATAGATTCTAGGGAATCTTCAGCTCCTGAGATTTGATCCTCTGCTTCACCTACTTGAGACTGTAGGCTAGTTACTTGATTTTGAATCTCTTTTCCTTCAGACTGGTCTTTCCTGATGATTTCCATGTCCTTGCTAGAAGTATCTCTTAGGTCCTGCATGGACATCTTTACATTATTAATTTGGTTTTGAGTGCTGTCTCTCAAATCTTTTAGCTGGGTAGTTATCTTTTCATATGACTCTTGAAGTTCATTTATCTTTCTCTTTGTTGAGGCCATGAAATCATCTATTACTTTATGGACGGACTGATGTATGGATGGATTCAAACTTTTCATTTAACATGTTTATCAGTAGACTTTGTAGAGCATTTTGAGGGTTCTCTTCTATGTCTTTGATTGACTGCTCTGCTTCCTGCTTGTTTTGAGTGGGAGATATGACTGCATTGTTTGTCATCTTGTGTTTCTTCTGCCCATTTGGATTGGGAATGCCTATCTAAGAGCACCTGTGAGCACTGTTTAAGACCCAAAGCAGACCTTACCAAGCACTGTTGTGTAAATCTTAGAAGTTCACAATTATACACAGATACTTGGTATAACTGTATATAAAATTAGATTTGGTGTTCCTAAAAATACAATTTCAAAATAACAACCAATCCTGTATTCAATAGTTAATAAGTACTGTTAAAATACTATGAGCTGGATTTCTCTATAAACCACTTTGATTCACTTGGATTGAACAGGGATATCCTCTATCCAATAACCCAGCAATGATATTCATAGGCAGCATCATCACTGTCATGCAGATCTCCAAGAGCAGAGGCAGCTTGGCATCAAGTACGGAGACCTTTGTGTAGCGGACAGCACAAGAGGGGAGCCTTCGCCATATGATTGGTTTCCGGGACCTTCAAAAAACAAGTAACGTGTAAACACTTTGAACTCCCTCTGTCCAACCTCATACCTGACACACTCATGCAACCGCACATGAACAAAAAATTCCTCACAGGCGAGCCGACTCTCTCTCTCTCTCTTTCTCTCTCTTCCTCCCCGCCACCCCCACATGCTCACTATAACACACTGTGCCGGGTCCTCCTGGATCTACATCCACATACCTATTTGCACATATGCAGACGTAGGCTTAGGAAGCACACTCTTGTACAGCATCAGGAACACACGCATGTAGGCAAGCAGGGGCACACACACGCACATGTGAGCGCACCCAGTACACAGTGGCTTGGAAGGTGCTAAGGGGTTTTCGAGGACTGTGTCCTACATGCTCAAGGCCAGGGTGTTGTTCTCGTGGTGGGCGTGGCTAAGGAGCCCAGCGCTGCTTACTGGACAATCCATTGGCACTTGTGCCTCCCCCTGCTGTCCTCACCAGTCTCCCATTCCCTGAACCATGCAGCTTCGGAGACCTGGGTAGCAACAAACTCTTCGGGAAAGCAATCAAGTTAGAAATGTCAATGTAACAGGACCACATGATTACGCCCCAGTAGTGCCCCAACCAAGGATGGCATTCGTTACCCCTCAGGTCTACACCCTAAAGCCCAGCGCTGCGCGCAGAGAATGGGGCAGGCCTGTGCCACAGAATCCCTTGCCTCTTCTCCCTTCTACTTGGTCCCAGGGTGGTGGGGTGCCCAACCTGGCCTTCCTAGCCACCACCTGCCATCTGCAGCTGAGTTCCTGAGGCTTGTCCCCTGCACACATACCTCCTTTGCTGATAACTCCCTCCGAGTTCTCTCTCCTAGCCCTCCTGTCCCTGCCTTGCTGCTCTGGACTGCTTTCAACTCACACATGCCTCTGCATCAATGCCTCTTTGCCTCTGCCTCTGCTTCCCAATTTCCCCCTCCTCCTCTTGAGGTTCACAGGCTGCACACCTCCCCATGCACCTCTTCACTTCTTCTGGGGAAATTACAACTGCCTCACCC
Organism: Perognathus longimembris pacificus; assembly: GCF_023159225.1. Lineage (NCBI taxonomy): Eukaryota > Metazoa > Chordata > Mammalia > Rodentia > Heteromyidae > Perognathus > Perognathus longimembris. Next base: position 6,353 of record NW_025959210.1, on the reverse strand, counting down.
TGGCCTAGCCCTTCTTATCTTCTCCAAATCTCCCTCTGCTCTCACCCTCTGCACAACTGGGATCTCTCAGTCCTCTGGTGAACACCAATCCCCATTTATCTAATCTGTTGTCTGCCTGCTCTGTGCCCAAGCCCCTCTGCTCCTTTTCTGTGCACAGGAGGTTTGTGACAAAGGTAGGAGGGAAGCGGCACTCCTTTCCTGCCTTCTGGTTTTATGACTGACATCCGATTGGTCTGGAAATGGCCTCTGCCCCCTTGGCCAAGACCACCTGAAGACCTTGCCTGGCTTGCTAGGCAGCAGCCCTTTGTTTTTCTGAGCAGGAAGGACTGCACATATGCGACCCACTATGCAGAAAAGCCTCCAGGGGGTGGCCGGATGTTTTGTTTCTCCATTCCTTGCCCACTTTGTTGATGTGTGCTTTCATTTGCATTCCAACAGGAACAGCCTTAAGGGAGGGGTAGTGAGGCTGCTTAGAGGTAGGCAGTTGGTGCTCACAGGCCAGCAGGGCCTCCTGGTGCCTCACTAACAGTGCATTTGCACCTGGGGTGCTGGGAAGCCTCTGGGCAGTGCCCATATGGTTTGGAGCTCTGTGACATGGCCAGGTACTAGGCGCCTCCTGCTGACTTGAGCCAGTGTTCCAACTGGAGTTGCCATAGCAAAAAGGGCACAGGGCCCCTTGGGGGTTTGCTGTAAGTTCTCACTCGTTCTCACATGCCTTCGGGGATGCACAGGATGTGTAGAGCCGCACATCCCTCCCCTGACCATTCTGCTGGGAACGGCTTGGGCCAGGGTCCTAGGCAAATACATTTTCCACCTCCCCTCCTGCTCCATCTTCCCACATCCTGGTTGAACCCGTGTGACACAGCTCCCCACCGCCTCTGCCCTTGCCAGTCCTGGAAGTGGCTGGTGTATGGATCCGCCACCTCTCTCACAATCAACCTCATCTCTCTTGCTCAGAGCATAAAGGAGATACAAGGTTAGCAGGTCAGCGAATCTGGGCATCTCCTTTCTGCGCTAGTGTCTGCTTAACTCTTGTCTTCCCGCTTGCCTTGGCCTCTGTGGCCCAGATCCCTGCCTGCTACTACCTGCTATTGAGCAGCCAAGGATTATACTGGCTAGAGGCAGGAGCTGGCAATCCTGGTGCCCGTGGCTCACAGCCATAAGTTTTAGGCTCCTTCAGGAAGCTCTGCTAAGACACCAGGGAAAGGGATATCTGACCCTTCCCTGCCGTGACCAAGGCACACTAGCACCCAGCAATGATATTCATAGGCAGCATCATCACTGTCATGCAGATCTCCAAGAGCAGAGGCAGCTTGGCATCAAGTACGGAGACCTTTGTGTAGCGGACAGCACAAGAGGGGAGCCTTCGCCATATGATTGGTTTCCGGGAACTTCAAAAAACAAGTAACGTGTAAACACTTTGAACTCCCTCTGTCCAACCTCATACCTGACACACTCATGCAACTGCACATGAACAAAAAATTCCTCACAGGCGAGCCGACTCTCTCTCTCTCTCTTTCTCTCTCTTCCTCCCCGCCACCCCCACATGCTCATTATAACACACTGTGCCGGGTCCTCCTGGATCTACATCCACATACCTATTTGCACATATGCAGACTTAGGCTTAGGAAGCACACTCCTGTACAGCATCAGGAACACACGCATGTAGGCAAGCAGGGGCACACACACGCACACGTGAGCGCACCCAGTACACAGTGGCTTGGAAGGTGCTAAGGGGTTTTCGAGGACTGTGTCCTACTTGCTCAAGTCCAGGGTGTTGTTCTCGTGGTGGGCGTGGCTAAGGAGCCCAGCGCTGCTTACTGGACAGTCCATTGGCACTTGGGCCTCCCCCTGCTGTCCTCACCAGTCTCCCATTCCCTGAACCATGCAGCTTCGTAGACCTGGGTAGCAACAAACTCTTCGGGAAAGCAATCAAGGCAGAAATGTCAATGTAACAGGACCACATGATTACGCCCCAGTAGTGCCCCAACCAAGGATGGCATTCGTTCCCACTCAGGTCTACACCCTAAAGCCCAGCGCTGGGCGCAGAGAATGGGGCAGGCCTGTGCCCCAGAATCCCTTGCCTCTTCTCCCTTCTACTTGGTCCCAGGGTGGTGGGGCACCCAACCTGGCCTTCCTAGCCACCACCTGCCATCTGCAGCTGAGTTCCTGAGGCTTGTCCCCTGCACACATACCTCCTTTGCTGATAACTCCCTCCGAGTTCTCTCTCCTAGCCCTCCTGTCCCTGCCTTGCTGCTCTGGACTGCTTTCAACTCACGCATGCCTCTGCGTCACTGCCTCTTTGCCTCTGCCTCTGCTTCCCAATTTCCCCCTCCTCCTCTTGAGGTTCACAGGCTGCACACCTCCCCATGCACCTCTTCACTTCTTCTGGGGAAATTACAACTGCCTCACCCTGGCCTAGCCCTTCTTATCTTCTCCAAATCTCCCTTTGCTCTCACCCTCTGCACACCTGGGATCTCTCAGTCCTCTGGTGAACACCAATCCCCATTTATCTAATCTGTTGTCTGCCTGCTCTGTGCCCAAGCCCCTCTGCTCCTTTCCTGTGCACAGGAGGTTTGTGACAAAGGTAGGAGGGAAGCGGCACTCCTTTCCTGCCTTCTGGTTTTATGACTGACATCCGATTGGTCTGGAAACGGCCTCTGCCCCCTTGGCCAAGACCACCTGAAGACCTTGCCTGGCTTGCTAGGCAGCAGCCCTGTGTTTTTCTGAGCAGGAAGGACTGCACATATGCGACCCACTATGCAGAAAAGCCTCCAGGGGGTGGCCGGATGTTTTGTTTCTCCATTCCTTGCCCACTTTGTTGATGTGTGCTTTCATTTGCATTCCAACAGGAACAGCCTTAAGGGAGGGGTAGTGAGGCTGCTTAGAGGTAGGCAGTTGGTGCTCACAGGCCAGCAGGGCCTCCTGGTGCCTCACTAACAGTGCATTTGCACCTGGGGTGCTGGGAAGCCTCTGGGCAGTGCCCATATGGTTTGGAGCTCTGTGACATGGCCAGGTACTAGGCGCCTCCTGCTGACTTGAGCCAGTGTTCCAACTGGAGTTGCCATAGCAAAAAGGGCACAGGGCCCCTTGGGGGTTTGCTGTAAGTTCTCACTAGTTCTCACAGGCCTTCGGGGATGCACAGGATGTGTAGAGCCGCACATCCCTCCCCTGACCATTCTGCTGGGAACGGCTTGGGCCAGGGTCCTAGGAAATACACTTTCCACCTCCCCTCCTGCTCCATCTTCCCACATCCTGGTTGAACCCGTGTGACACAGCTCCCCACCGCCTCTGCCCTTGCCAGTCCTGGAAGTGGCTGGTGTATGGATCCGCCACCTCTCTCACAATCAACCTCATCTGTCTTGCTCAGAGTATAAGGTAGATACAAGGTTAGCAGGTCAGCGAATCTGGGCATCTCCTTTCTGCGCTAGTGTCTGCTTAACTCTTGTCTTCCCGCTTGCCTTGGCCTCTCTGGCCCAGATCCCTGCCTGCTACTTCCTGCTATTGAGCAGCCAAGGATTATACTGGCTAGAGGCAGGAGCTGGCAATCCTGGTGCCCGTGGCTCACAGCCATATGTTTTAGGCTCCTTCAGGAAGCTCTGCTAAGACACCAGGGAAAGGGATATCTGACCCTTCCCTGCCGTGACCAAGGCACACTAGCACCCAGCAATGATATTCATAGGCAGCATCATCACTGTCATGCAGATCTCCAAGAGCAGAGGCAGCTTGGCATCAAGTACGGAGACCTTTGTGTAGAGGACAGCACAAGAGGGGAGCCTTCGCCATATGATTGGTTTCCGGGAACTTCAAAAAACAAGTAACGTGTAAACACTTTGAACTCCCTTGTCCAACCTCATACCTGACACACTCATACAACCGCACATGAACAAAATATTCCTCACAGGCGAGCCGACTCTCTCTCTCTCTCTTTCTCTCTCTTCCTCCCCGCCACCCCCACATGCTCACTATAACACACTGTGCCGGGTCCTCCTGGATCTACATCCACATACCTATTTGCACATATGCAGACTTAGGCTTAGGAAGCACACTCCTGTACAGCATCAGGAACACACGCATGTAGGCAAGCAGGGGCACACACACGCACACGTGAGCGCACCCAGTACAAAGTGGCTTGGAAGGTGCTAAGGGGTTTTCGAGGACTGTGTCCTACTTGCTCAAGTCCAGGGTGTTGTTCTCGTGGTGGGCGTGGCTAAGGAGCCCAGAGCTGCTTACTGGACAGTCCATTGGCACTTGGGCCTCCCCCTGCTGTCCTCACCAGTCTCCCATTCCCTGAACCATGCAGCTTCGGAGACCTGGGTAGCAACAAACTCTTCGGGAAAGCAATCAAGGCAGAAATGTCAATGTAACAGGACCACATGATTACGCCCCAGTAGTGCCCCAACCAAGGATGGCATTCGTTACCCCTCAGGTCTGCACCCAAAAGCCCAGCGCTGAGCGCAGAGAATGGGGCAGGCCTGTGCCCCAGAATCCCTTGCCTCTTCTCCCTTCTACTTGGTCCCAGGGTGGTGGGGCGCCCAACCTGGCCTTCCTAGCCACCACCTGCCATCTGCAGCTGAGTTCCTGAGGCTTGTCCCCTGCACACATACCTCCTTTGCTGATAACTCCCTCCGAGTTCTCTCTCCTAGCCCTCCTGTCCCTGCCTTGCTGCTCTGGACTGCTTTCAACTCACACATGCCTCTGCGTCACTGCCTCTTTGCCTCTGCCTCTGCTTCCCAATTTCCCCCTCCTCCTCTTGAGGTTCACAGGCTGCACACCTCCCCATGCACCTCTTCACTTCTTCTGGGGAAATTACAACTGCCTCACCCTGGCCTAGCCCTTCTTATCTTCTCCAAATCTCCCTCTGCTCTCACCCTCTGCACACCTGGGATCTCTCAGTCCTCTGGTGAACACCAATCCCCATTTATCTAATCTGTTGTCTGCCTGCTCTGTGCCCAAGCCCCTCTGCTCCTTTTCTGTGCACAGGAGGTTTGTGACATAGGTAGGAGGGAAGCGGCACTCCTTTCCTGCCTTCTGTTTTTATGACTGACATCCGATTGGTCTGGAAACGGCCTCTGCCCCCTTGGCCAAGACCACCTGAAGACCTTGCCTGGCTTGCTAGGCAGCAGCCCTGTGTTTTTCTGAGCAGGAAGGACTGCACATATGCGACCCACTATGCAGAAAAGCCTCCAGGGGGTGGCCGGATGTTTTGTTTCTCCATTCCTTGCCCACTTTGTTGATGTGTGCTTTCATTTGCATTCCAACAGGAACAGCCTTAAGGGAGGGGTAGTGAGGCTGCTTAGAGGTAGGCAGTTGGTGCTCACAGGCCAGCAGGGCCTCCTGATGCCTCACTAACAGTGCATTTGCACCTGGGGTGCTGGGAAGCCTCTGGGCAGTGCCCATATGGTTTGGAGCTCTGTGACATGGCCAGGTACTAGGTGCCTCCTGCTGACTTGAGCCAGTGTTCCAACTGGAGTTGCCATAGCAAAAAGGGCACAGGGCCCCTTGGGGGTTTGCTGTAAGTTCTCACTAGTTCTCACAGGCCTTCGAGGATGCACAGGATGTGTAGAGCCGCACATCCCTCCGCTGAACATTCTGCTGGGAACGGCTTGGGCCAGGGTCCTAGGCAAATACACTTTCCACCTCCCCTCCTGCTCCATCTTCCCACATCCTGGTTGAACCCGTGTGACACAGCTCCCCACGGCCTCTGCCCTTGCCAGTCCTGGAAGTGGCTGGTGTATGGATCCGCCACCTCTCTCACAATCAACCTCATCTCTCTTGCTGAGAGCATAAGGGAGATACAAGGTTAGCAGGTCAGCGAATCTGGGCATCTCCTTTCTGCGCTAGTGTCTGCTTAACTCTTGTCTTCCCGCTTGCCTTGGCCTCTCTGGGCCAGATCCCTGCCTGCTATTTCCTGCTATTGAGCAGCCAAGGATTATACTGGCTAGAGGCAGGAGCTGGCAATCCTGGTGCCCGTGGCTCACAGCCATATGTTTTAGGCTCCTTCAGGAAGCTCTGCTAAGACACCAGGGAAAGGGATATCTGACCCTTCCCTGCCGTGACCAAGGCACACTAGCACCCAGCAATGATATTCATAGGCAGCATCATCACTGTCATGCAGATCTCCAAGAGCAGAGGCAGCTTGGCATCAAGTACGGAGACCTTTGTGTAGAGGACAGCTCAAGCGGGGAGCCTTCGCCATATGATTGGTTTCTGGGAACTTCGAAAAACAAGTAACGTGTAAACACTTTGAACTCCTCTGTCCAACCTCATACCTGACACACTCATGCAACGGCACATGAACAAAAAATTCCTCACAGGCGAGCCGACTCTCTCTCTCTCTCATTCTCTCTCCT